>NC_142808.1:24527768-24634587 GCF_049724085.1 Artemia sp. Qi Xiang Cuo | reverse complement strand
TAGCAAACTACTCATCCCAAACTATAGGTTTCAGACAACAAAAACCTATGAGGGACTATGAATCCTAGCTCTGAAAAGTCCAAAAAGCAAACTACAAATCCCAAATCATAGGTTTCAGACAACACACACCAACGAAAGACTATGAACCTTATATCCCAAATCATAGGTTTCAGTCAACACACACCAACGAAATACTAAGAAATCTAACTCAGAAAAGCTCGAGATAGTTATTTATATCTCCAAAATCATAAGTTTTAGAAAACATTCACCTACGAAATACTATGAAACCTTAGCTCAGACAGGCGTGAAATAGCAAATTAGACACCTCAAGTCATAAGTTTCAGACAACACACACCTATGAAATACTAAGAAACCTTAGCTCAGAAAAGCCTGAAATAGCAAACTACTCATCCCAAAATATAGGTTTCAGACAAAAAACACCTATGAGGGACTAAGAATCCTAGCTCTGAAAAGTCCAAAAAGCAAAACTACAAATCCCAAATCATAGGTTTCAGACAACACACGCCAACGAAAGACTAAGAAATCTAGCTTAGAAAAGCCCGAAATAGTAATTTACATATCCCAAATCATAAGTTTCAGTCAACACAAATCCACGAAAGGCTAAGAAATCCAGCTCTGAAAAGTCCAAAAGCAAACTACTCATCCCCACCTATAGGTTTCAGACAACAAACACCTATGAAAGGCTAAGAAATCTAGCTCAGAAAAGTCAAAAATAGTAATTTACATATCCCAAATCATAAGTTTCTGACAACAAACACCTATGAAAGGCTAAGAAACCTAGCTCAGAAAAGTCAAAAATAGCAAACTACTCATCCCAAACTATAGGTTTGAGACAACAAACACCTATGAGGGACTAAGAAATCTAGCTCAGAAAAGCCCGAAATAGTAATTTACATATCCCAAATAATAATTTTCTGACAACATTCACCTACGATATACTAGGAAACCCTTTCCTACGTTAATCTCTTCATCTCATAAATTTCCTAGCTACACTATTAAGGTTTCGTTAGAATATCAATTTATCTCTCCGACTTAAAGCTCAGTGAAGCCGTATTTAAAAATAGAATTTCTATCTCTTTAGACTCCTGCATAACTCTAATTCCTGACAGTAAAGATCAATGAAGCCCTATTTAAAAATAGAATATTAATTTTTCTCTCTGACCTAAAGAACGTTTATCCCTCAGACCTAAGATTAAAGAAACCATAATGTTTCTTAATTCCCCCTTCGTGAATCAATACATTCCCCGCCGATTATGTAAATCAAGTTCTCAGGTTAGGTTAGCCTAAAGATCAAATACGCCATGATTGTTTTTTAATTCACCTTTCGTGGACCAGTAAGTCCACCACCGATTATGTAAATCAAGTTCTCAGGTTAGGTTAGCCAAACAAACTCATAAAATTTAAATCGAGCATGTAAATTCTCACTGAAAACGAATCATAAAACAGGAACATAAATTGCTGTTAACATCCATAAATTTGAGAAAGTTCCTGTTTTTTCATTCTCACTGACAACGAACCATAAAACAGGAACATGAATTGCTGTTGACATCCATGAAAAACATCAAATAAATTGACCAACACACATAACCATCCAAGAAAACAACCATAAATGTGAGAAAGTTCCTGTTTTTTAATTCTCACTGACAAAAACCATAAAACAGACATAAATTGCTGTTGACATCCATAAATGTGAGAAAGTTCCTGTATTTTCATTCTCACTGACAAAAACCATAAAACAGGAACATAAATTGCTGTTGACATCCATAAATGTGAGAAAGTTCATGTTTTTTCGTTCTCACTGACAACGAACCATAAAACAGGAACATAAATTGCTGTTGACATCCATGAATGTGAGAAAGTTCCTGTTTTTTCATTCTCACTGACAAAAACCATAAAACAGACATGAATTGCTGTTGACATCCATGAAAAACATCAAATAAATTGACCAACACACATAACCATCCAAGAAAACATCCATCAAAGTGAGAAAATTCATGTTTTTTCAAGTGAGAAAATTCCTGTTTTTTCATTCTCACTGAGAAAACCATAAACCACGTGGTAATGTTCGGAGTCGGACCCCCCTTTCTACTTACGCCGCTCAATCAAGTTTACGATGTGTAAAAGTCGAGTTTCACTTTAGGGGGAGGCGGGTAAAGTATGGTGGGTCTGCATGCAAAATGTGTTAGTACAACTAATCTGCCTTTTATGAAGTAAGAATTGTTTTTTGACTTCAAACTGTCCAAATACTGTACCCCACCCCTTATGTGCAAAAATATAGTCCAAATTACCTATTTCCCATCTATTCTTTCACTTGTCTTTGTCTTGTCTCACGCTAAGCTGAAAGAAACTAACGAAGAAACCGGTTGTTCTCGAGTTTTATACACCGTAAACTTGAATGAGGGGCGGATAATACACAAGTACCAAAATTCCTTCCCTCTAAAAAATATAAAATAAAACAAATCTCAAATACAATCCTCAAATTTAGAAAGCTTTATTTTCCACTGGGGGGATATTTACAGTTGGGTATTTTCCGCGAAGCCGCGAGGGGGGAGGGGGTATTTTCATGGGGGTATTTTTCGGGGGGAGGGGGTACTTTCTGCGGTAGAGCCACTTTTCTTGTTTTCCAAGCCGATAAATTTTCCTCGTTATTCAACCCAAGCGACAGTTAGTTTCCTCTTTAAGGATACTAGAAAAGGCGGTTTTAATAGTTTACTTCTTTTTTTTTAGATTTGACTATAGTTTTGGGAATTATGGGTTTTTGTAATTATCTGTATAGGGTAAACGCTAGCCACCCAGAAATATCATACGAGCGCCTTGACGTATCAGAAATATCTTAGGAACGGCTTAACGTCTCAAGCTAAGACTTACGGGGCAGGACCAGAGGGATGTTCAACTGATGAAATGCTAATGTATTCATACTACTACTGCTACTACTGCTACTAGTAGTACTACTAATACAACAACACTATTACTACTACTACTAATCCTACTAATATTACTGGTACGATACTACTACTACTAAGGCTAAGGATATGAAGGCGAATATTATAGAAAATATTAACGAAAAGGCAAAGATAAATCAAAACACACTTTGTGCATGCAGGTTGCCAAAAGAGCGTTTTTCAAGAATGGAGTAGGGTGGTAAGTTGAAACTTTCAGGGAATGCTTAGGGTGAAGATCAGTTGATCAAAAGGCATTGTGAGAACGCTACTACTATCACTACTACCACTACTTTTAGTCCTACTCCACTTACAGCTTCTATTGCAAAAAATACTAAGGCTAAGATTTTTAAGGTGAAAATTTTAGGATATATTGATCGGGAAGTCAAAGTAAACAAAACACACACTAATGAAATTCAGGTTAACGAAATGGCCTATCGACAACATCATAGTAGCAGCTTATAATATAAAGTTGTAACTTCCATGGCTTGATGAGGAGGACGTTCAACTGACCAAAAGGCAACATGTGCAGACTACTAGTACTATGCTATTGCTATGCTTCTGGTACTATTTAATACTAGTATTATACTACTAGTACTAATGATATCATGGTACCGTACTACTACTAGTAGTAGGAGTAGTAGTACTCCTACTACTACTACTATTACAAATACTACAGCTAAGGCTAAGGGTATAAAGGTCAAAATTTCTGGGGTTACTGAGTGGTAAGTTAAACTGAATCAAATCACACTGTGCAGGCAGGTTGTCGAAAGGGTGTATCAGCAATATCTTAGGAACAGCTAGGAGAATGGAGTTGAAACTTACAGGGCTTTCTGTAGGGGATAATGAACTAACCAAAGGATAATATTTGCATGATACTTCTAATACTTCTACCTGCTGCTACTATTACTTGTACTGTTACCATTATTACTACTGCTACTGCTAATATTGCTACCAAAGCTAAGAGTATTAAGATTAAAATTACAGGGAATGTTGAGACAGTGCTGAGCTTAATCAAGACACACAATGTGCATGAAGGCTGTCAAAAAGACAAATCGACAATGCTCCAGGACCGTTTATGGAAATAGGTTTACCGTTAGTGGAAACCGTTTATGGAAATAGGTTTAATCTTTCACCGTTTGTTGATGGAGATGTTGGGAAAAAAACAAAAGGGGCTTTGTGCATACTGCTGCTAATGCTACTGCTACTACAACTATTGATACAATGAAATTAAAAGGGTTTATCTAAAGCTTTCTGTGACTGTTTAGGTGGATGTTGAAATAAATCAAAACACACAAAAAATGCAGATTGTCAAAGGGTGTTCCGGTAATATCTCGGGAACAGCAAAGAGCACTAAATTTAAACTTTCAGGATATAGTTAAATGGATATTGAACTAGCCAAAAGGCACTATGACCATACTATTTCTACTACTACTACTTATACGATTACTACAACAAGTGATGCTAATGGTACACTTTCAGAGAATGTTTAAGGGGAACTTCAACTAAATTAAAACTAACTATATGCATCTGGGTTTTCAAAAGTTCATAGAATCAATATCTTAGGAACGGCTTAGAGTATTAAGTTGAAATTTTTAGGGAATGTTAAGGGAGATGTTGAACAAATCAAAAGGCACTATTTGCATGTTACCACTATTGCTAATAGTTCGACTGCCGCAACCACTACTTCTGCTAAGGTTATGGATTTTAAGGTGATACTTTCAAAGAATATTTAGGGGTGTTAAACTAAATCAAAATAAACTCTGTGCATTCAGGTTGCCAAAAGGATACATGTGCAATCTCCCAGGAACAGCATACAGCATTAAGTTGAAACTTTCTGGATGTTGAACTAACCAAAAGGCACTCTGTGTCTACATCCCTACTATTGCTGAGACTAAGGGATGAAAGGTGAAACTTTCAGTGAATATTTAGGGGGGTGATATTAAAATAAATCAAAACACACTTCGGACGTGCAGGGGTTGCCCCACCCCTAACGGCTAACCATTATCCATTTACGCTAAAGGAGTGTAATTGTACGCCAAAAAATCAAGACGCGGAGGCTTCTTTGATAGGTAGAAATGAAACTGGAATGCCACGCCTCTCACTTCAAACCAACGAAAAATGACGCTAAATGACTGTAGTTTCGCAACAGAAAAGGGTCATTTTATGTTGAAAAATTGTAATTTCAGGATCGCAGGGATTGGCTGTGACGAATACAGTGGGTCCGCCCATAACGTTAATTCAGTCGTAATGTACTCTAGAAGACCTTATTTTTAACCCTCTGACTGAAAAACGCTGAATTAGCGTCCGTTAGTAAAAGTACGCTTTTTTAGCATAAGGCCCACTTGTTGCACCATAATTTAGCGTAAAAGTACGAACGGATTTCTTACCGTGAGGTAGTCAAAAAGGGCGTATCAGCAATGTCCCAGGAACGCTCTAGAGTATTAAGTTGAAATTTATAGGGTATCTTATGGGGAGTGTTGAACTAGGCAAAATGCAAAATTTGAATGTTATATCTCAGGAACAACTTAAACTATTAAGTTGAAACTTTGAGTGCCTGTTGAGGGGGATGCTGAACCAACCAATAAGGTATTGTATGCATACTAATACTACTGCTACTACTACTATTACTACTACTAATGCTGCCACTAAGACTAAAAGACTAAAGGAGAAATCTTCAGGAAATGTTGACAAGTATGGTGAATTGAATGGAAACGCACTGTGTGTATGAAGACTGGCAAAAGGTCGTATCAGCAGTATATTAAGAACGGCTTTGAGCATTAGATTAAAACTTTAAGGGAAAATTAAGAGTTATTTTGAACTAACGAAAAATGAACTACGGGGAAACTACTACTGCTAGTAGTAGTAGAACTACTGCTGCTGTTAGTAATAATACTATTAAGGCTAATGGTATTAATTTGGAACTCTCAGGGAATGTTGAGGAGGATGCTGGGCTAAATCAAAACATATAATGTGCATATATGTCTGGTATCAACAGGACGTATCAGAAATATCTAAGAAATAGCATAAAGTCTGAAGTTGAAACAATCAGGTATGTATATATATATATATATATATATATATATATATATATATATATATATATATATATATATATATATATATATATATATATATATATATATATATATATATATATATATATATATATATATATATATATATATATATATATATATATATATATATATATATATATATATATATATATATATATATATATATATATATATATATATATATATATATATATATATATATATATATATATATATATATATTTATATTAAACTGTCAATCCACGTTCATTTGTTTTTATTCTATAATCTTGGTGGTGATGGTTCATTTTTTATATCTATAATGAGTAATAGAAAAATTTTCAGCTCAAAATAAATATTGTTTCCATTAAAGTCCAGATTAAGTTCTTGTCTTTAGAAGGCATGGTGGGGCGTCAGCCCTAATTTTCATAGTTTTCTCTTGTTTTGAGCTTGACTCGGTTATGTATTGCAATTTCTGTTCGTTTTGGGTTTCATTTATTTATTAATATAGTTTTGTGATATTTTCAGCTTGGAAACTCATTTGATTTTATTTTTACTAATTTTTGATTAAGGTAGTTCTTGAACTTTCTTTAAAAAACTTCACCATAATTTTCTTTGAAAAACCAATCATAGAAACATTTCCAATCAGCTTGATCAAAAGCATAACTTACTATTAGATGGAACTGAAGTGGTGGAAGTGAGGTGGATCTCAAAGTAGACCCACCCCTACTCAACGCATCGTTTTTTTTTTTGTCAAAAGGCAAGTATATTTTTCTCATTTGAACTGGAATATTGTGAATACTTTTGAACTGAATTAGCAGAGGCATAAAGAACGTTGTTTAATAATACACTTTTCTTAGTACACTGTGCTATTTTATTCCTCTTAATATTCTCCCTACCCCGCCATACTCCTTGCAGTGCAAACTTTTTAGCAGAATGGTAGTGATTAATCTTTACTTGAACCAGAATCGTGAGTAGAATGCATCTATTGAATTCTATGGGACGTATAGGAAAACATTTCAACGGGACGTGTAGGAATTACCATGCTATTTGCTTGAAGCTATAGGAAAACATTGCTATGGAACCTATACACATTTTCAAAGAGAGTGCGTACCCCATCACATGGCCTTATACTTCTACGGGACATATAGGAATTACCATGCTATTCTACGACCGCAATAGGACCAGGCTATTCTACGACCGCAATAGGACCATGCTATTCTATAGCACTATGTTCCTTCCTATGCTATTCTAAGGGTTTAAAAGCAAGCAGTACGAGTAGTGATTCCCCAATGGTTCCTGCACATTGCAAAAAGCGAGATGTTTATTATAAATTTGGAACAATATCAATCTATTGAAATGGTTAACAATAACAAACTTGGTTTCAACCAGATGGCTTTTTGAAGCACATTCAGCATGGCGTGTTTTATTTTTTTTTTTTTTTTGGCAATTGGCATTTTTTTCTGATAAAAAGTACCATTAATTACGATCATAGCTCTAAAAAAAGGGTTTAGCATTTGCAAATTGGACTATACGAAAGATATTAATTTCTGATTTTTTGGACAATTGCCTTATCTCGAGAGTAGTTTGTTATTAAAAAATGGGATGCTACAATCAGAATTGTTTGATTGACATTTGCAAAAGGGGATAAGGGATTCGCGAATTGGACTGTACGAACGATCTTATTTGAATAATAGGGAAAACAACAGAGCTAGATAACATTTTCGAATTGGATCGTATGAAGATTGAGAAAAAAAGGGTTAAAGTGATTAGCAGTTAAGGTAACCCGGAAGAGCATGTTAATTCATACCTTATTTATTATAAAATTGGAATAATATCAATCTATAGAAATGGTTACAAACGATAAATTGTCTTGTAACTTGACCTAGCTTTACTTCTTTGATGTGCTCCGTATAATACACAAGTGGCGTTTGAACAGTGTTGACAGTTTAAAATATAGTTTAATGTTATGGTATGCTAAAAAGTTTAAACTAAGAGAGATGTAAATGGCAAAAGAAATTTTTAATAATGGATAGCTTTACTTCTTTGATATGTTCCGTATAATACAGATGTAGCGTTTGAACAGTGTTGTCAGTTTAAAATAGAGTCTAACGTTTTAGTATACTAAAAAGTTGATACTAAGAGAGATTTAGAGGGCAAGAAAAGGATTTTTATAATGAAATTCAGAACAAACCTTATAAATCCTTGCAAATCAAGTAGAAAGGTGTATGTGAGTACGAACCATCAAGGATCATAAGCACAAACGACCCGAACCAGAAGAGAAATCCACCCCCCAAAAGCCCCCTATCCCCAAACTCGAAGGGAACCCCCTCCTTCCAACTTTTTGGCCCCCCCCTCCCCATTTTTTTTTTTAATATGATATATTTTTTCAACTTTTTTTTTACATGTCTTCGAATGAGATGAAACATACTTAAATTCAGTAGTGTTATGTCGTGGTTTACCTTGTCACAGTTACATTCTCTTGATTTTTCAAAGTTCATTTTGGATTTCTTTCATTGAAATGCAAGAGCTGGAATATTTCAGTAGTGTCTTGTTGTTCTTTACCTTGTCACAGTTACATTCTCTTGATTTTTCAAAGTTAATTTTGGATTTCTTCCGTTGAAATGCAAGAGTTGGAATATTTCAGTAGTGTTTTGTTGTGCTTTACCTTGTCACAGTTACATTCTCTTGATTTTTCAAACTTCATTTTGAATTTCTTTCGTGAAATGCAAGAGTTGGAATATTTCAGTAGTGTTTTGTTGTGGTTTACCCTGTCATAGTTACATTCTCTTGATTTTTAAAATTTCATTTGAATTTATTTCGTGAAATGCAAGAGTTGGAATATTTAAGTAGTGTTTTATCGTGGTTTACCATGTTACAGTTACATTCTCTTGATTTTTCAAAGTTCATTTTGGATTTTTACATTCTCTTGATTTTTCAAAGTTCATTTTGAATTTCTTTCCTTGAAATGCAAGAGTTGGAATATTTAAATAGTGTTTTATCGTGTTTTACCTTGTCACAGTTACATTCTATCGATTTTTTAAAGTGAATTTTGGATTTCTTTCCTTGAAATGCAATAGTTGGAATTTTTCAGTAGTTTTTTGTAGTGTTTTACCATGTCAAAGTTACACTTTCTTAATTTTTCCAAGTTAATTGGTGATGTCTTTCATTGAAATTAACGGGTTGGAATATTTCATTAGTGTGTTGTAGTGGTTTACTTTTTCACAGTTACATTTTCTTTATTTTTCAAAAGTTCATTTTGGATTTATTTCCTTGAAATTCAAGAGTTGGAATATTTCAGTAGTTTTTTGTCGTGGTTTACGTTGTCACAGTTACATTCTCTTGATTTTTTAAAGTTCATTTTTAGATTTCTTTCGTTGAAATGCAAGAGTTGGAATATTTCAGTAGTGTTTTGTTATGGTTTACCTTATAACAAATACATTCTCTTGATTTTTCAAAGTTCATTTTGGATTTCTTTCCTTGAAATGCAAGAGTTTGATTATTTCAGTAGTGTTTTGTATTCTTTTAACTTGTAACAGTTAAATTATCTTTATTTTTAAAAGTTCATTTTTGATCTTTAAATTATAATTATTTTTCAAATTTAATTTTGAATTTCTTTCTTTGAAATGTAAGAGTTGGAATATTTCAGTAGTGTCTTGTTGTGTTTTACCTTGTCACTGTTACATTCTCTTGATTTTTCAAAGTTCATTTTGGATTTCTTCCGTTGAAATGCAAGAGTTGGAATGTTTTAGTAGTGTTTTGTTGTACTTTACCTTGTCACAGTTATATTCTCTTGATTTTTCAAAGTTCATTTTGGATTTTTTCATTCTCTTGATTTTTCAAGGTTCATTTTGAATTTCTTTCGTGAAATGCAAGAGTTGGAATATTTCAGTAGTGTTTTGTCGTGGTTTAACTTGTCACAGTTACATTATCTTGATTTTTCAAAGTTCATTTTGAATTTCTTTCATGAAATGAGATAGTTTGAATATTTCAGTAGTGTGTTGTTGTGGTTTAACTTGCCACAGTTAATTTCTATTGATTTTTCAATGTTTGTTTTGAATTTTTGTAGTTGAAATGGAATAGTTGGAATATTCAAGTAGTGTTTTGATGTGTTTTACTTTGTCACAGTTACATTCTCATGATTTTTCAAAATTTATTTTGGATTTTTACATTCTCTTGATTTTTCAAAGTTCATTTTGAATTTCTTTCGTTGAAATGTAAGAGTTGGAATATTTCAGTAGTGTCTTATTGTGTTTTACCTTGTCACTGTTACATTCTCTTGATTTTTCAAAGTTCATTTTGGATTTCTTTCGTTGAAATACAAGAGTTGTAATATTTCAGTAGTGCTTTGTTGTGCGTTACCTTGTCACAGTTACATTCTCTTGATTTTTAAAAGTCCGTTTTGTATTTTTACATTCTCTTGATTTTTCAAAATTAATTAATGATTTATTTTTTGAAACATAAGAGTTGGAATATTTTGGTAGTGTTTTTTCGTGGTTTATTTTGTAACAGCTACATTCTCTTGAATTTTCAAAGCACATTTTGAGTTTCTTTAATTGAAAATAAGGAGTTGTAATGCTTCCGTAGTTTTTTGTCGTGGTTTACCTTGTCACAGTTACATTCTCTTGATTTTTCAAAGTTCATTTTGAAATTCTTTCGTTGAAATGCAAGAGTTGGAATATTTCAGTAGTGTCTTGTTGTGCTTTACCTTGTCACTGTTACATTCTCTTGATTTTTCAAAGTTCATTTTGGATTTCTTTCGTTGAAATGCAAGAGTTGGAATATTTCAGTAGTGTTTTGTTGTGCTTTACCTTGTCACAGTTACATTCTCTTTATTTTTCAAAGTCCATTTTGAATTTCTTTCGTGAAATGCAAGAGTTGAAATATTTCATTAGTCTTTTGTCGTGGTTTACCATGTCACTGTTACATGCTCTTGATTTTTCAAAGTTCATTTTGAATTTCTTTCGTGAAATGCAAGAGTTGGAATATTTCAGTAGTGTTTTATCGTGGTTTACCTTTTCACAGTTATAATCTATTGATTTTTCAAAGTTCATTTTGGATTTCTTTCATTGAAATGCAAGAGCTGGAATATTTCAGTAGTGTTTTGTCGTGGTTTACCTTGCCACAGTTACATTCTCTTGATTTTTCAAAGTTTATTTTGGATTTCTTTCCTTTAAATGCTTGGAATATTAGAAGACTTGGAATATTTTAGAAGTGTTTTGTCGTGGTTTACCTTGTCACAGTTACATTCTCTTGATATTTCAAAGTTCATTTATGGATTTCTATCGTTGAAATGCAAGAGTTAGAATATTTCAGTTGTGTTTTGTTATGGTTTACCTTGTCACAGCTACATTCTCTTGATTTTTTAAAGTTCATTTTGAATTTCTTTCGTTGAAATGCAAGAGTTGGAATATTTCAGTAGTGTTTTGTCGTGGTTTACCTTGTCACAGTTACATTCTCTTGATTTTTCAAAGTTCATTTCGGATATCTTTCCTTAAAATGCAAGAGTTGGAATATTTCAGTAGTGTTTTGTCGTTGTTTACCTTGTCACAGTTACATTCTCTTGATTTTTCATAGTTCATTTTGTATTTCTTTCCTTTAAATGCAAGAGTTGGAATATATCAGTAGTGTTTTGTCGTGGTTTACCTTGTCACAGTTACATTCTCATGATTTTTCAAAGTTCATTTTTGGATTTCTTTCGTTGAAATGCAAGAGTTGGAATATTTCAGTAATGTTTTGTTATGGTTTAACATATCACAGTTACATTCTCTTGATTTTTTAAAGTTTATTTTGGATTTATTTCCTTGAAATGCAAGAGTTGGAATATTTCAGTAGTGTTTTGTCGTGGTTTACCTTGTCACAGTTACATTCTCTTGATTTTTCAAAGTTCATTTTGGATTTTTACATTCTCTTGATCTTTCAAATCAAGAGAGTAACTTCTCAGGAGATTCCTGAGTAACTTCTCAGGTGCTTCCCCCAAGCAACTCAGGCGCGTCCCAAAGTGGCGGATAGGGGAACATTCTTCAGATATGGAGGATACCCTCGAATATTAAATAAGAGGGCATAGACAAGGGGGGACCCAGTCTCTGGGGGTCTTAAATAGCCGGTGCACCCTTGTCTGGGGGATATAAATACGGACAGAGGAGGAGGTGAGCCCCTCTGATAGCTATCTTGCTGGGCCCACTGGCGCGTGGATATGTCCCGAAGACGTTAAACTCACCCCCATTAATGAGATAAATTGCTTGGTGACACCGTGATGCCAAGTGGGATGATCCTCCCAGCAAGGACAACGGCGAAGAGCAGAAGGCACACTCGAGGGTGTCAACGGTCCCGGCTAGAAGCAGAAAGGATTGGCTTGCCGTTGCTTCAAAAGCTAGCCATGAAACTTCTCCTCTTTATGATTTATGACTAGGCAATCAATGAGAACACGAAATAGGGCTACCGTGTCCGGGGAAACCGACGGACAAGCTACCGCGTCTGGGGAAACCGACGGACAAGCTACCGTATCCGGGGCAACCGATGTATTGACAGCCAACAGCGTTGGAAATGAATCAAGGCAACGTTTGGCAAGTCCGTCACAAACGGACGCTAGACCGGTTTTATCTACAAAATCACCACCAGAATCGGCACGTTAAATCTTCGGACACTTTTGAAACCAGGAAAGAAAGACTTGCTCCTCGGTGAAGCAAACTGCTACGATTGGGACATCATCGGCCTCTCAGAAACTCATCTACCAGGTACCAGCGAAGAACAGATAGGAGACGCAACCCTCCTGCTTTCTGGAAGGCAAGACGGAACACACAGACAAGGAGTTGGCTTTTTGCTGACAAAAGCAGCAAGGAAATCTCTTCTATCAGTGGTGTCTGTCTCGGAGAGATTAATGATGATCCGACTCAAAAGCAAGTTCAAAAAGCTCTCCGAGGTAGAGGTCTATGCTCCGGATTCATCAAGATTTCTACTCTCAGCTCCAGAGCCTTGTCGACACCATTCCGAAGAAAGACATCGTGTTAGTCCTCGGGGACTTCAATGCCATCGTGGGGAGTGACAATAGCGGAAACGAAGATGTCATGGGCAAGGTCGGGATCGGACAGATCAACGGCAGAGGAGAACGACTCACTGAATTTTGCCGAGATAACGAGCTTTTTATCACAAACACAATGTTCAAGCACAGACAAAAGAGAAAAGTCACGTGGTGGTCACCCGATGGAAGGACTGCCAACATGATAGATTATATACTGGTATCCAGCCGGTGGAAATCTTCATTCACAGACACAGTGACGCTAGGAGGTGGGGACTTTGATAGTGATCACAATCTCCTCATGTCATCGCTTCGCCTAAGATTAAAGGCCGTTGTCAAGCCAAAACAAAAAGTTCCAAGATTCCGGATAGAAGCCGTTAAAGACTTTAAGACGAGACAAGAGTACATAATGCAGCTCAACGAACGACTGTCAAAGACCTTGCAAGAAACATCTGATCTGCTGAGTCCAGCCGACATCGATCTACTTGTTTCGCAAAGCAGCCTGGCCGTATGCGAGACAGCTGAGCTCGTCCTCGGCCGTAAATCTGCAGAAGACAAGCCATGGATTACCCAGGAGATTATTGATATGTATACCGAGAAACGAACTCTCCAAAACAAGCAAGATCGAGAAAGCAAGAATAGATTAAAAAACATTAAACGTCAAATTGAGAAGAAAACCCGCCAAGCACTAAAAGACATGATTACTGAAAAATGTCGGCAGTGTGAGGAGGACTCCCGTAGGGGTAACTCACACCTCATGTTCAAACGTGCTAGAGAGCTGACAAACCGCAAAGAAGCGAAGTGCCTCGATCTCTTAGATAAAAATGGACACAAAATCACTACTTGTGCCGGAATCCGAGATCGCTGGAAAGAACATTTCCAGGAAAAGCTTAATCTCACAGTAAACCCAGATCCTGAAGAGCTTCGAAAGTTCCCAGCACACAGAGATGAGGAACTACCCCCACCACCCTTAAGGTCAGAAGTAGAAGCCGCACTCAAATCCCTCAAGTCAAATAAGGCACCCGGAATAGACGGTATACAGGCAGAACTGCTAAAAGTGGAATCTGATATCGTCGTTGATCTGCAACACAAAATAGTAACAGCTGTATGGGAAATAAAATACTTCCCCGAGTCTTGGTCGAAATCTGTCATAGTGCCCTTGCACAAGAAAGGATCTAAAAGTAACTGCGAAAACTACAGACCCATATCGCTTACTTGCCAACCAGCTAAAATCCTTACGAAAATTCTCCTTGATCGGATCAGAAACCTGACAAGACACGTAATCCCTGAATATCAAACTGACTTCCGTCAAAACCGATCCACCAGAGACCAAATTTTTGTGATCAGACAGATTATGGAAAGATACCTGGAATTCGGGAAAGAGCTATACCAGCTGTTTATCGATTTCAAACAAGCTTTCGATCTAATTTGGCGAGATGGCTTATATCACATCCTGGCACACTACGGTATACCCACTGACATTATTGACATTATCAAGAGCATGTACGAGAAGTCGAGAAGCATGGTGCAGACCAGCGAAGGCTTTACTGAAGAATTCTCAACCTCTTCAGGAGTGCTGCAAGGATGCCTACTCTCCCCCACTCTGTTCTGCCTATTCCTGAATGCTGTACTGGCACTGGTGCCCAATGAAACGGGAGCACTCATGAGTGGACACCTCTTTGACTTGCTTGCATACGCCGATGACATTAATCGCCTAAACGAACAACTAGAAGAACTGCAATCAAGCGCTAACGATATTGATCATGGAGCTAGTTCCTTTGGGATAAAAATCAATGCTAACAAGACAAAAGCCATGAAGGTAACGTGGCATACAGATACAGGCCTTCAACCTAGAAAAATTATGATCCAGGGGGAAGAGATCGAGTGGGTTGACCATTTCGTTTACCTAGGAT
Source organism: Artemia sp. Qi Xiang Cuo (assembly GCF_049724085.1). Taxonomy (NCBI): domain Eukaryota; kingdom Metazoa; phylum Arthropoda; class Branchiopoda; order Anostraca; family Artemiidae; genus Artemia; species Artemia sp. Qi Xiang Cuo. The sequence goes on along the minus strand of NC_142808.1, from coordinate 24,619,637 downwards.
GTGAGCTGACATCCACAAACGACTTCTCAAAAGACATTAAACGACGCCTCGCCCTTGCCTCAGCATGCTTCAAGTCATTGCGATCGATCTGGAAAAACAAGCATCTGTCGCTGAAACTAAAAACACGCCTTTTTCGAGCTCTTGTGGTTCCAGTAGCAACGTACGGAGCAGAGACATGGACTTTGAAAGCAGAAGACAAATGCCGGTTGGCGGCCTTTGAAACAAAATCCCTCAGGAAGCTTGCTGGCATCACCTACCTTGACCGAATATCAAACGAACGGCTATTGTCTTCGCTCAACTATTCCCAGACCATCATGCATACCATCCAGCTTCAACAGCTTCGATGGTTAGGCCACGTTCAGCGGATTTCCCCAGCCCAACTTCCAAAAATTGCGTTTGAAGAAAGGATTGATGCCTCCCACCCAAAAGGACGACCTCCCAAGCGCTGGAGGGAAAACTTTCCAAACCATCCCCTGTCGGTACTCCTTCGGACTGCAGCGAACAGGGAATCGTATAAGAAGCTTTGCCATAGTTCAGTCAGAGGAGAAGCCCCGAGTCGGCCAATCCGGCCGGATGGGAGTTAAGTAGTAAGTAAGTAGTAGTAGATTTTTCAAAGTTCATTTTTAATTTCTTTCGTGAAATGCAAGAGTTGGAATATTTCAGTAGTGTTTTGTCGTGGTTTACCTTGTCACACTTACATTCTCTTGATTTTTCAAAGTTCATTTTGGATTTCTTTCGTTGAAAGGCAAGAGTTGGAATATTTCAGTAGTGTTTTGTTATGGTTTACCTTGTCACAGTTACATTCTCTTGATTTTTCAAAGTTCATTTTGAATTTCTTTCGTTGAAATGCAAGAGTTAGAATATTTCAGTAGTTTCTTGTTGTGCTTTACTTTGTCACTGTTACATTATCTTAATTTTTCAAAGTTCATTTTGAATTTCTTTCGTTAAAATGCAAAAGTTGGAATATTTCAGTAGTGTTTTGTTGTGCTTTACCTTGTCACAGTTACATTCTCTTGATTCTTCAAAGTTCATTTTGGATTTTTACATTCTCTTGATTTTTCAAAGTTCATTTTGAATTTATTTCGTTGAAAAGAAAGAGTTGGAATATTTCAGTAGTGTTTTGTCATGGTTTACCATGTCACAGTTACATTCTCTTAATTTTTCAAAGTTCATTTTGAATTTCTTTCATGATATGCAAGAGTTGGAATATTTCAATTGTGTTTTATCATTGTTTACCTTGTCACAGTTACATTCTCTTGATTTCTCAAAGTTCATTTTGGATTTCTTTCCTTGAAATGCAAGAGTTAGAATATTTCAGTAGTGTTTTGTCGTGGTTTACCTTGTCACAGTTACATTCTCTTGATTTTTCAAAGTTCATTTTTGGATTTCTTTCGTTGAAATGCAAGAGTTGGAATATTTCATTAGTGTTTTGTTATGGTTTACCTTGTCATAATTACATTCGCGTGAGTTTTCAAAGTTCATTGTGGATTTCTTTCCTTGAAATGCAAGAGTTGGAATATTTCAGTAGTGTTTTGTCGTGGTTTAGCTTGTCACAGTTACATACTCTTGATTTTTCAAAGTTCATTATGGATTTTTACATTCTCTTGATTTTTCAAAGTTTATTTTGAATTTCTTTCGTTGAAATGCAAGAGTTGGAATATTTCAGTAGTGTTTTGTTGTGCTTTACCTTGTCACTGTTACATTCTCTTGATTTTTCAAAGTTCATTTTGGATTTCTTTCGTTGAAATGCAAGAGTTGGAATATTTCAGTAGTGTTTTGTTGTGCTTTACCTTGTCACAGTTACATTCTTTTGATTTTTCAAAGTTCATTTTGAATTTCTTTCGTGAAATGCAAGAGTTGAAATAATTCAGTAGTGTTTCGTCGTGGTTTACCTTGTCACTATTACATGCTCTTGATTTTTCAAAGTTCATTTTGAATTTCTTTCGTGAAATGCAAGATTTGGAATCTTTCAGTAGTTTTGTATCCTGGTTTACCTTGTCACAGCTATATTCTTTTGATTTTTCAAAGTTCATTTTGAATTTCTTTCGTGAAATGCAAGAGTTGAAATATTTCAGTAGTGTTTTGTCGTGGTTTACCATGTCACTGTTACATGCTCTTGATTTTTCAAAGTCCATTTTGAATTTCTTTCGTGAAATGCAAGAGTTGGAATATTTCAGTAGTGTTTTGTCGTGGTTTACCTTGTCACAATTCAATTCTCTTGATTTTTCAAAGTTCATTTTGGATTTCTTTCCTTGAAATGCAAGAGTTGGAATATTTCAGTAGTGTTTTGTCGTGGTTTACCTTGCCACAGTTACATTCTCTTGATTTTTCAAAGTTTATTTTGGATTTCTTTCCTTGAAATGCAAGAGTTGGACTATTTCAGTAGTGTTTTGTCACGGTTTACCTTGTCACAGTTACATTCTCTTGATTTTTCAAAGTTCATTTTTGGATTTCTATCGTTGAAATGCAAGAGTTGGAATATTTCAGTAGTGTTTTGTCGTGGTTTACCTTGTCACAGTTACATTCTCTTGATTTTTCAAAGTTCATTTTGAATTTCCTTCGTTGAAATGCAAGAGTTGGAATGTTTCAGTAGTGTTTTGTTATGGTTTATTCTGTCGCAGTTACATTCTCTTGATTTTTCAAAGTTCATTTTGGATTTCTTTCGTTGAAATGCAAGAGTTTTGTCGTACTTTACCTTATCATTGTCAAATTATCTTAATTTTTGAAAGTTTTTTTTGAATTTGTTTCCTTGAAATGCAAGAGTTGAAATATTTCAGTAGTGTTTTGTCATGGTTTACCTTGTCATTGTTAAATTCTCTTGATTTTTCATAGTTCATTTTGGGTTTTTTTCCTTGAAATGCAAGAGTTGGAATATTTCAGTAGTGTTTTGTCGTGGTTTACCTTGTCACAGTTACATACTCTTGATTTTTCAAAGTTCATTTTGGATTTTTACATTCTCTTGATTTTTCAAAGTTTATTTTGAATTTTTTTCATTGATATGCAATAGTTGGAATATTTCAGTAGTGTTTTGTTGTGCTTTACCTTGACACTGTTACATTCTCTTGATTTTTCAAAGTTCATTTTGGATTTCTTTAGTTGAAATGCTAAAGTTGGAATATTTCAGTAATGTTTTGTTGGGCTTTACCTTGTCACAGTTACACTCTCTTGATTTTTCAAAGTTCATTTTGAATTTTTTTCGTGAAATGCAAGAGTTGGAATATTTCAGTAGTGTTTTGTCGTGGTTTACCATGTCACTGTTACATGCTCTTGAATTTTCAAAGTTCATTTTGAATTTTTTTCGTGAAATGCAAGAGTTGGAATATTTCAGTAGTGTTTTTTCGTGGTTTACCTTGTCACAATTCAATTCTCTTGATTTTTCAAAGTTCATTTTGGATTTCTTTCATTGAAATGCAAGAGTTGGAATATTTCATTAGTGTTTTGTCATGGTTTACCTTGTCACAGATACAATCTCTTGATTTTCAAAGTTTATTTTGGATTTCTTTCGTTGAAATGCAAGAGTTGGACTATTTCAGTAGTGTTTTGTCACGGTTTACCTTGTCACAGTTACATTCTCTTGATTTTTCAAAGTTCGTTTTGGATTTCTATCGTTGAAATGCAAGAGTTGGAATATTTCAGTAGTGTTTTGTCGTGGTTTACCTTGTCACAGTTACATTCTCATGATTTTTCAAAGTTCAATTAGTATTTCTTTCGTTGAAATGCAAGAGTTGGAATGTTTCAGTAGTGTTTTGTTATGGTTTATTCTTGTCGCAGTTACATTCTCTTGATTTTTCAAAGTTCATTTTGAATTTCTTTCGTTGAAATGCAAGAGTTGAAATATTTCAGTAGTTTTTTGTCGTGGTTTACCATATCGAAGTTATATTCTCTTGATTTTTCAAAGTTTATTTTGAATTTGTTTCGTTGAAATGCAAGAGTTGGATTATTTCACTAGTGTTTTGTAATGGTTTACCTTGTCACTGCTACACTCTCTTAATTTTTAAAATTTAATTTTTAATTTATTTCGTTGAAATTCACTATTTGTAATATTTCAGTAGTGTTTTGTCGTGATTACTTTGTCACAGTGACATTCTCTTGATTTTTCAAAGTTCATCTTGAATTTCTTTCGTTGAAATGCAAGAGTTGGAATATTTCAGTAGTATTTTGTCGTGGTTTACCGTGTCACAGTTACACTCTCTTGATTTTTCAAAGTTCATTGCGGATTTCTTTCGTTTAAATGAGTTTTGTTGTGCTTTACCTTTTCACAGTTACATTCTCTTGATTTTTCAAAGTTCATTTTGGATTTCTTTCGTTGAAATGCAAGAGTTGGAATATTTCAGTAGTGTTTTGTTGTGCTTTTCCTTGTCACAGTTACACTCTCTTGATTTTTCAAAGTTCATTTTGGATTTCTTTCGTGAAATGCAAGAGTTGGAATATTTCAGTAGTGTTTTGTTGTGGTTTACCATTTCACAGTTACATTTTCTTGATTTTTCAAAGTTCATTTTGAATTTCTTTCGTGAAATGCAAGAGTTGGAATATTTCAGTAGTGTTTTGTTGTGGTTTACCTTGTCACAGTTACATTCTCTTGATTTTTCAAAGTTCATTTTGAATTTATTTCATTAAAATGCATGAGTTGGAATATTTCAGTAGTGTTTCGTCATGGTTTACCTTGTCAAAGTTACACTCTCTTGATTTTTCAAAGTTCATTTTGGATTTCTTTCCTTGAAATGCAAGAGTTGGAATATTTTAGTGGTGTTTTGTCGTGGTTTACCATGTCACAGTTACATTCTCTTGATTGTTCAAAGTTCATTTTGGTTTTCTTTCATTGAAATGCAAGAGTTGGAATATTTCAGTAGTGTTTATTATGGTTTACCTTGTCACAGTTACATTCTCTTGATTTTTTAAAGTTCATTTTGAATTTCTTTTATTGAAATGCAAGAGTTGGTATATTTCAGTGATGTTTTGTAGTGGTTAACCTTGTCACAGTTACATTCTACGTACACGCGCGTACGTAGAATGTAAAAAACACTACTGAAATATTCCAACTCTTGCATTTCAGGAAAGAAATTCAAAATTAACTTTGAAAAATCAAGAAAATGTAACTGTGACATGGTAAACCACGACAAAACACTACTATAATATTCCAACTCTTGCATTTCAACGAAAGAAATCCAAAATGAACTTTGAAAAATCAAGAGAATGTAACATTGACAAGGTAAAGCACAAAAAAACACATTTCAACGAAAGAAATCCACAATGAACTTTGAAAAATCAAGAGAGTGTAACTGTGACACGGTAAACCACGACAAAACACTACTGAAATATTCCAACTCTTGCTTCTCAACGAAAGAAATTCAATATGAACTTTGAAAAATCAAGAGAATGTAACTGTGACAGGGTAAACCACGACAAAACAAAATTGGAATATTCCAACTCGTGCATTTCAATGAAATAAATCCACAACGAGCTTTGAAAAGTCAATAGAATGTAACAATGACAAGGTAAACCACGACAAAACACAACTGGAATATTCCAACTCTTGCACTTCTATGAAAGAAATTCAAAAATGAGCTTTGAAAAATCAAGAGAATGTAACTGTGACAAGGAAAACCACGAAAAGACACTACTGAAATCTTCCAACTCTTGAATTTCAACGAAAGAAATTCAAAATGAACTTTGAAAAATTAAGAGAGTGTAGCTGTGACAATGTAAAGCACAACAAATCACTGCTGAAATAATCCAAATCTTGCATTTCAACGAAAGAAATCAAAAATGAACTTTCAAAAATTAAGAGAATGTAACTGTGAAAAGGTAAACCATGACAAAACACTACTGAAATATTGTAGCTCTTGCATTTCAACGAAAGAAAACCAAAATGAACTTTGAAAAATCAAGTGAATGTAAGTGTGACAAGGTAAACCAAAACAAACACTACTGAAATAATCCAACTCTTGCATTTCAATGAAAGATATTCAAAATGAACTTTGAAAAATCATGAGAATTTAACTGTGACAAGGTAAACCACGACAAAACACTACTGAAATAATCCAACTCTTGCGTTTCAATTAAAGAAATTCAAAATGAACTTTGAAAAATTAAGAGAATGTAACTGTGAAAAGGTATACCACAACAAAACACTACTGAAATATTCCAACTCTTGCATTTTATCGAAAGAAATCCAAAATGAACTTTGAAAAATCAAGAGAATGTAACTGTGACATGGTAAACCACGATAAAACACTACTGAAATATTCCAACTCTTGCATTTCAACGAAAGAAATTAAAAATGAACTTCGAAAAATCAAGAAAATGTAACTGTGACAAGGTAAATCATAAAAAGACACTACTGAAATATTCCAACTCTTGCATTTCAACGAAAGAATTTCAAAATGAAATTTGAAAAATCAAGAAAATGTAACTGTGACAAGGTAAACCATAACAAAACACTACTGAAATATTCCAACTCTTGCATTTCAAGGAAAGAAATCCAAAATTAACTTTGAAAAATTAAGAGAATGTAACTGTGAAATGGTAAACCACGACAAAACACTACTGAAATATTCCAACTCTTGCATTTCAACGAAAAAAATCCAAAATAAACTTTGAAAAATCAAGACAATGCAACTGTGACAAGGTAAAGCACAACAAAACACTACTGAAATATTCCAACTCTTGAATTTCAACGAAAGAAATTCAAAATGAACTTTTAAAAATAAAGAGAATTTAAATGTTACAAGGTAAACCACAACAATACACTACTGAAATATTCCAACCCCTGCATTTCAACGCTAGAAATTCAAAATGAATTTTGAGAAATGAAGAGAATGCACTAACGACAAAGAAAACCACATTAAGATACTGCTTATACAATCACTCTCTTGCATTTCATCGAAAGACATTCAAAAGAAACTTTAATAAATCAAGAGAATGTAAGTGTGATAAGGTAAACCATTACAAAACACTACTGAAATAGTCCAACTCTTGTAGTTCAATGAAAGAAATCCAAAATGAACTTTGAAAAATCAAGTGAATGTAAGTGTGACAAGGTAAACCAAAACAAAACATTACTGAAATAATCCAACTCTTGCATTTCAAAGAAAGAAATTCAAAATGAACTTTGAAAAATCATGAGAATGTAACTTTGACAATGTAAACCACAACAAAACACTACTGAAATAATCCAACTCTTGCATTTCAATGAAAGAAATTCAAAATTAACTTTGAAAAATTAAGTTCGTTTTGGATTTCTTTCATTGAAATGCAAGAGTTGGAATATTTCAGTAGTGTTTTGTCGTGGTTTACCTTGTCACTTTTACATCCTCTTGATTTTTCAAAGTTCATTTTGGATTTCTTTCCTTGAAGTGCAAGAGTTGGAATATTTCAGTAGTGTTTTGTCGTGGTTTATCTTGTTACAGTTACATTATCTTGATTTTTCAAAGTTCATTTTGAATTTCTTTTATTGAAATGCAAGAGTTGGAATATTTCAGTGATGTTTTGTCGTGGTTTACCTTGTCACAGTTACATTCTACGTACGCGCGCGTACGTAGAATGTAAAAAAAACTACTTTTTTATTCCAACTCTTGCATTTCACGAAAGAAATTCAAAATTAACTTTGAAAAATCAAAACAATGTAACTTCGACATGGTAAACCACGACAAAACACTAAAGAAATATTCCAACTCTTGCATTTCACGAAAGAAATCCAAAGTGAACTTTGAAAAATCAAGAGAATGTAACTGTGAAATTGTAAACCACGAAAAAACACTACTTAAATTTTCAAACTCTTGCACGTCAACGAAAGAAATTGAAAAGAAACTTTGAAAAATCAAGAGAATGTAGCTGTGAAAAGGTTAACCACGACAAAACACTATTGAAATATTCCAACTCTTGCATTTCAACCAAAGAAATCCAAAATGAAAATTAAAATATCTATAGAATGTAACTGTGACAAGGTAAACCACGACAACACACTACTGAAATATTCCAACTCTTGCATTTCAATGAAAGAAATTCAAAATGAACTTTGAAAAATCAAGAGAATGTAACTGTGACATGGTAAATCACAACAAAACACTACTGAAATATTCCAACTCTTGCATTTCAACGGAAGAAATTCAAAATGAACTTTGAAAAATTAAGAGAATGAAACTGTGACAAGGTAAACCACGACAAGACACTTCTGAAATAGTCCAACTCTTGCATTTCAACGAAAGAAAATCAAAATGAACTTTGAAAAATTAAGAGAATGTAACTGTGACAAGGAAAACCACGACAAGACACTACTGAAATATTCCAACTCTTGCATTTCAATGAAAGAAATTCAAAATGAACTTTGAAAAATCAAGAGAATGCAACTGTGACAAGGTAAAGCACAACAAAACACTACTGAAATATTCCAACTCTTGAATTTCAACTAAAGAATTTCAAAATGAACTTTGAAAAATTAAGAGAATGTAACTGTGACAAGGTAAAACACGACAAGACACTACTGAAATATTCCAACTCTTGCATTTCAACGAAAGAATTTCAAAATGAACTTTAAAAAATCAAGAGAATGTAACTGTGACAAGGTAAAGCACGACAAAACACTACTGAAATATTCCAACACTTGCATTTCAACGAAAGAAATTCAAAATGAACTTTGAAAAATTAAGAGAATGTAACTGTGACAAGGTAAACCATGACAAAACACTACTGAAATATTCCAGCTCTTGTATTTCAACGAAAGAAATCCAAAATGAACTTTGAAAAATCAAGTGAATGTAAGTGTGACAAGGTAAACCAAAACAAAACATTACTGAAATAATCCAACTCTTGCATTTCAATGAAAGAAATTCAAAATGAACTTTGAAAAATCATGAGAATGTAACTGCGACAAATTAAACCGCGACAAAACACTACTGAAATAATCCAACTATTGCATTTCAATGAAAGAAATTCAAAATGAACTTTGAAAAATTAAGATAATGTAACTGTGACAAGGTAAACCATAACAGAACACTACTGAAATATTCCAACTCTTGCATTTCAATGAAAGAAATCCAAAATGAGCTTTGAAAAATCAATAGAATGTAACTTTGACATTGTAAACCACGATAAAACACTACTGAAATATTCCAACTCTTGCATTTCAACGAAAGAAATTCAAAATGAACTTTGAAAAATCAAGAGAACGTAACTGTGACAAGGTAAAGCACAACTTTGAAAAATCAAGAGAATGTAACTGTTACAATGTAAATCAAAACAAAACACTACTGAAATAATCCAACTCTTGCATTTCAATGAAAGAAATTCAAAATGAACTTTGAAAAATCATGAGAATGTAACTGTGGCAAGGTAAACCACGACAAAAGACTACTCAAATAATCCAGCTCTTTCATTAAAATGAAAGAAATTCAAAATGAACTTTGAAAAATTAAGAGAATGTAACTCTGACAAAGTAAACCACAACAAAACACTACTTAAATATTCCAACTCTTGCATTTCAACAAAAGAAATTCAAAATGAACTTTGAAAAATCAAGAAAATGTAACAGTGACAAGGTAAACCATAACAAAACACTACTGAAATATTCCAACTCTTGCATTTCAAGGAAAGAAATCAAAAATAAACTTTGAAAAATTAAGAGAATGTAACTGTGAAATGGTAAACCACGACAGAACACTACTGAAATATTCCAACTCTTGCATTTCAACGAAAGAAATCCAAAATGAACTTTGAAAAATCAAGAGAATGTAACCGTGACAAGGTAAAGCACAAAAAAACACATTTCAACGAAAGAAATCCACAAGGAACTTTGAAAAATCAAGAGAATGTAACTGTGACAAGGTAAAGCACGAAAAAACACTACTGAAATATTCCAACTCTTGCTTTTAAAGGAAAGAAATTCAAGGTAAACTTTGAAAATTAAGGAGAATGTAACTGTCACAAGGTAAACCATGACAAAACACTACCGAAATATTCCAACTCTCGAATTTTAACGAAAAAAATCCAAAATGAACTTTGAAAAATCAAGAGAATGTAACTGTGACAAAGTAAACCACGACAAGACACTACTGAAATATTCCAACTCTTGCATTTCAACGAAAGAAATCCAAAATGAACTTTGAAAAATCAAGAGAATGTAACTGTGACAAGGTAAAGCACAACAAAACACTACTGAAATATTCCAACTCTTGCATTTCAACGAAAGAAATTCAAAATGAACTTTAAAAAATTAAGAGAATGAAACTGTGACAAGGTAAACCACGACGAGACACTGCTGAAATATTCCAACTCTTTTATTTCAACGAAAGAAATTCAAAATAAACTTTGAAAAATCAAGAGAATGTAACTGTGACAAGGTAAAGCACAACAATTTTGAAAAATCAAGAGAATGTAAGTGTGACAAGGTAAAGCAAATCAAAACACTACTGAAATATTCCAACTCCTGCATTTCAATGAAAGAAATTCAAAATGAACTTTGAAAAATCAAGACAATGTAACTGTGACAAGGTAAACCACGACAAAACACTACTGAAATAATCCAACTCTTTCATTAAAATGAAAGAAATTAAAAATGAACTTTGAAAAATTAAGAGAATGTAACTGTGACAAGGTAAACCACGACAAGACACTACTGAAATATTCTAACTCTTGCATTTCAACAAAAGAAATTCAAAATGAACTTTGAAAAATCAAGAGAATGTAAATGTGACAAGGTAAACCACGACAAAACACTACTGAAATATTCCAACTCTTGCATTTCAAAGAAAGAAATCCAAAATGAACTTTGAAAAATAAAGAGAATGTAACTGTGACAAGGTAAACCATCACAAAACACTCCTGAAATAATCAAACTTTAGCATTTCAATGAAATAAATACAAAATAAAATTTGAAAAATTAAGAGAATGTAACTGTGAAATGGTAAACCACGACAAAACACTACTGATATATTCCAACTCTTGCATTTCAACGAAAGAAATCCAAAATGAACTTTGAAAAATCAAGAGAATGTAACCGTGACAAGGTAAAGCACAACAAAACACATTTCAACGAAAGAAATCCACAATGAACTTTGAAAAATCAAAAGAGTGCAACTGTGACACGGTAATCCACGACAAAACACTACTGAAATATTCCAACTCTTGCATTTCAACGAAAGAAATTCAAGATGAACTTTGAAAAATTAAGAGAATGTAACTGTGACAAGGAAAACCACGACAAAAACACTACTGAATTATTCAAACTCTTGCATTTCAATGAAAGAAATCCAAAATGAACATTGAAAAATCAAGAGAATGTAACTGTGACAAGGTAAACCACGACAAAACACTACTGAAATATTCCAACTCTTGCATTTCAATGAAAGAAATTCAAAATGAACTTTGAAAAATCAAGAGAATGTAACTGTGACATGGTAAATCACAACAAAACACTACTGAAATATTCCAACTCTTGCATTTCAACGGAAGAAATTCAAAATGAACTTTGAAAAATTAAGAGAATGAAACTGTGACAAGGTAAACCACGACAAGACACTGCTGAAATATTCCAACTCTTGCATTTCAACGAAAGAAAATCAAAATGAACTTTGAAAAATTAAGAGAATGTAACTGTGACAAGGAAAACCACGACAAGACACTACTGAAATATTCCAACTCTTGCATTTCAATGAAAGAAATTCAAAATGAACTTTGAAAAATCAAGAGAATGCAACTGTGACAAGGTAAAGCACAACAAAACACTACTGAAATATTCCAACTCTTGAATTTCAACTAACGAATTTCAAAATGAACTTTGAAAAATTAAGAGAATGTAACTGTGACAAGGTAAAACACGACAAGACACTACTGAAATATTCCAACTCTTTGCATTTCAACGAAAGAATTTCAAAATGAACTTATAAAAATCAAGAGAATGTAACTGTGACAAGGTAAAGCACAACAAAACACTACTGAAATATTCCAACTCTTGCATTTCAACGAAAGAAATTCAAAATGAACTTTGAAAAATTAAGAGAATGTAACTGTGACAAGGTAAACCATGACAAAACACTACTGAAATATTCCAGCTGAATGTAAGTGTGACAAGGTAAACCAAAACAAAACATTACTGAAATAATCCAACTCTTGCATTTCAATGAAAGAAATTCAAAATGAACTTTGAAAAATCTTGAGAATGTAACTGCGACAAATTAAACCACGACAAAACACTACTGAAATAATCCAACTCTTGCATTTCAATGAAAGAAATTCAAAATGAACTTTGAAAAATTAAGATAATGTAACTGTGACAAGGTAAACCAAAACAAAACACTACTGAAATATTCCAACTCTTGCATTTCAACGAAACAAATTCAAAATGAACTTTGAAAAATTAAGAGAATGTAACTGTGACAAGGTAAAGCACAACAAAACACTACTGAAATATTCCAACTCTTGCATTTCAAAGAAATAAATCCAAAATGAACTTTAAAAATTAAGAGAATGAAACTGTGACAAGGTAAACCACGACAAGACACTGCTGATATATTCCAACTCTTTTATTTCAACGAAAGAAATTCAAAATAAACTTTGAAAAATCAAGAGAACGTAACTGTGACAAGGTAAAGCACAACAACTTTGAAAAATCAAGAGAATGTAACTGTTACAAGGTAAAACAAAACAAAACACTACTGAAATAATTCAACTCTTGCATTTCAACGAAAGAAATCCAAAATGAACTTTGAAAAATCAAGAGAATGTAACTGTGCCAAGGTAAACCACGACAACACACTACTGAAATATTCCAACTCTTGCATTTCAATGAATGAAATTCAAAATGAACTTTGAAAAATCAAGAGAATGTAACTGTGACAAGGTAAACCACAACAAAACACTACTGAAATATTCCAACTCTTGCATTTCAACGGAAGAAATTCAAAATGAACTTTGAAAAATTAAGAGAATGAAACTGTGACAAGGTAAACCACGACAAGACACTGCTGAAATATTCCAACTCTTGCATTTCAACGAAAGAAAACCAAAATGAACTTTGAAAAATTAAGAGAATGTAACTGTGACAAGGTAAACCACGACAAAACACTACTGAAATATTCCAACTCTTGCATTTCAATGAAAGAATTTCAAAATGAACTTTGAAAAATCAAGAGAATGCAACTGTGACAAGGTAAAGCACAACAAAACACTACTGAAATATTCCAACTCTTGCATTTCAACTAAAGAATTTCAAAATGAACTTTGAAAAATTAAGAGAATGTAACTGTGACAAGGTAAAACACGACAAGACACTACTGAAATATTCCAACTCTTTGCATTTCAACGAAAGAATTTCAAAATGAACTTATAAAAATCAAGAGAATGTAACTGTGACAAGGTAAAGCACAACAAAACACTACTGAAATATTCCAACTCTTGCATTTCAACGAAAGAAATTCAAAATGAACTTTGAAAAATTAAGAGAATGTAACTGTGACAAGGTAAACCATGACAAAACACTACTGAAATATTCCAGCTGAATGTAAGTGTGACAAGGTAAACCAAAACAAAACATTACTGAAATAATCCAACTCTTGCATTTCAATGAAAGAAATTCAAAATGAACTTTGAAAAATCATGAGAATGTAACTGCGACAAATTAAACCGCGACAAAACACTACTGAAATAATCCAACTCTTGCATTTCAATGAAAGAAATTCAAAATGAACTTTGAAAAATTAAGATAATGTAACTGTGACAAGGTAAACCATAACAAAACACTACTGAAATATTCCAACTCTTGCATTTCAACGAAAGAAATTCAAAATGAACTTTGAAAAATTAATAGAATGTAACTGTGACAAGGTAAAGCACAACAAAACACTACTGAAATATTCCAACTCTTGCATTTCAACGAAAGAAATTCAAAATGAACTTTAAAAAATTAAGAGAATGAAACTGTGACAAGGTAAACCACGACGAGACACTGCTGAAATATTCCAACTCTTTTATTTCAACGAAAGAAATTCAAAATAAACTTTGAAAAATCAAGAGAATGTAACTGTGACAAGGTAAAGCACAACAATATTGAAAAATCAAGAGAATGTAACTGTGACAAGGTAAACCAAAACAAAACACTACTGAAATAATCCAACTCTTTCATTTAAATGAAAGAAATTCAAAATGAACTTTGAAACATCATGAGAATGTAACTGTGGCAAGGTAAACCACGACAAAAGACTACTGAAATAATCCAGCTCTTTCATTAAAATGAAAGAAATTCAAAATTAACTTTGAAAAATGAAGAGAATGTAACTGTGACAAGGTAAACCACGACAAGACACTACTGAAATATTCTAACTCTTGCATTTCAACAAAAGAAATTCAAAATGAACTTTGAAAAATCAAGAGAATGAAATTGTGACATGTTAAACCATGACAAAACACTACTGAAATATTCCAACTCTTTCGTTTCAACGAAAGAAATCCAATATTTCAGTAGTGTCTTGTCGTGGTTTACCTTGTCACAGTTACATTATCTTGATTTTTCAAAGTTCATTTTGAATTTCTTTTATTGAAATGCAAGAGTTGGAATATTTCAGTGATGTTTTGTAGTGGTTTACCTTGTCACAGTTACATTCTACGTCCACGCGCGTACGTAGAATGTAAAAAACACTACTTTTTTATTCTAACTCTTGCATTTCACTAAAGAAATTCAAAATTAACTTTGAAAAATCAAAAGAATGTAACTGTGACATGGTAAACCACGACAAAACAATAAAGAAATATTCCAACTCTTGCATTTCACGAAAGAAATCCAAAGTGAACTTTGAAAAATCAAGAGAATGTAACTGTGAAATGGTAAACCACGAGAAAACACTACTGACATATTCCAACTCTTGCATTTCAACAAAAGAAATCCAAAATGAACTTTGAAAAATCAAGAGAATGGAACTGTGACAAGGTAAAGCACAACAAAACACATTTCAACGAAATAAATCCACAATGAACTTTCAAAAATCAAGAGAGTGTAACTGTGACGCGGTAAACCATGACAAAACACTACTGAAATATTCCAACTCTTGCATTTCAACGAAAGAAATTCAAGTTGAACTTTGAAAAATCAAGAGAATGTAACTGTGACAAGGTAAACCACGACAAAACACTACAGAAATATTCCAACTCTTGCATTTCAACGAAAGAAATCCAAAATGAAATTTGAAAAATCAAGAGAATGTAACTGTTACAAGGTAAACCACGACAAGACACTACTGAAATATTCCAACTCTTGCATTTCAACGAAAGAAATTCAAGATGAACTTTGAAAAATCATAAGAATGTAACTGTGACAAGGTAAACCAGGACAAAACACTACTGAAATATTCCAACTCTTGCATTTCAACGAAATAAATCCAAAATGAACTTTGAAAAATCAAGCGAATGTAACTGTGACAAGGTAAACCACGACAAGACACTACTGAAATATTCCAACTCTTGCATTTCAATGAAAAAAATTCAAATTGAACTTTGAAAAATCAAGAGAATGTAACTGTGACAAGGTAAAGCACAACAAAACATATTTCAACGAAAGAAATCCACAATGAACTTTGAAAAATCAAGAGAGTGTAACTGTGACACGGTAAACCATGACAAAACACTACTGAAATATTTCAACTCTTGCATTTAAACGAAAGAAACTCAAAATAAACTTTGAAAAATCATAAGAATGTAACTGTGACAAGGTAAATCACGACAAAACACTACTGAAATATTCAAACTCTTGCATTTCAACTAAAGAAATCCAAAATGAACTTTGAAAAATCAAGCGAATGTAACTGTGACAAGGTGAACTACGACAAGACACTACTGAAATATTCCAACTCTTGCATTTCAATGAAAGAAATTCAAAATGAACTTTGAAAAATCAAGAAAATGTAACTGTGACAAGGTAAAGCACAACAAAACACTACTGAAATATTCCAACTCTTGCATTTCAACGAAAAAAATTCAAAATGAACTTTGAAAAATTAAGAGAATGAAACTGTGACAAGGTAAACCACGACACGACACTGCTGAAATATTCCAACTCTTGCATTTCAACGAAAGAAATTCAAAATGAACTTTGAAAAATCAAGAAAATGTAAATGTGACAAGGTAAAGCACAACAACTTTGAAAAATCAAGAGAATGTAAGTGTGACAAGGTAAATCAAAACAAAACACTACTGAAATAATCCAACTCTTGCATTTCAATGAAAGAAATTCAAAATGACATTTGAAAAATCATGAGAATGTAACTGTGACAAGGTAAACCACGACAAAACACTACTCAAATAATCCAACTCTTTCATTAAAATTAAAGAAATTCAAAATGAACTTTGAAAAATTAAGAGAATGTAACTGTGACAAGGTAAACCACGACAAAACACTACTGAAATATTCTAACTCTTGCATTTCAACAAAAGAAATTCCAAATGAACTTTGAAAAAACAAGAGAATGAAATTTTGACATGTTAATCCATAACAAAACACTACTGAAATATTCCAACTCTTGCATTTCAACAAAAGAAATCCAATATTTCAGTAGTGTCTTGTCGTGGTTTACCTTGTCACAGTTACATTCTCTTGATTTTTCAAAGTTCTTTTTGGATTTCTTTCATTGAAATGCAAGAGTTGGAATATTTCAGTAGTGTTTTGTCGTGGTTTACCTTGTCACTTTTACATCCTCTTGATTTTTAAAAGTTCATTTTGGATTTCTTTCCTTGAAGTGCAAGAGTTGGAATATTTCAGTAGTGTTTTGTCGTGGTTTATCTTGTCACAGTTACATTATCTTGATTTTTCAAAGTTCATTTTGAATTTCTTTTATTGAAATGCAAGAGTTGGAATATTTCAGTGATGTTTTGTCGTGGTTTACCTTGTCACAGTTACATTCTACGTACGCGCGCGTACGTAGAATATAAAAAACACTACTTTTTTATTCCAACTCTTGCATTTCACGAAAGAAATTCAAAATGAACGTTGAAAAATCAAAAGAATGTAACTATGACATGGTAAACCACGACAAAACACTAAAGAAATATTCCAACTCTTGCATTTCACGAAAGAAATCCAAAATGAACTTTGAAAAATCAAGAGAATGTGACTGTGACAAGGTAAAGCACAACAAAACACATTTCAACGAAATAAATCTACAATGAACTTTCAAAAATAAAGAGAGTGTAACTGAAACACGGTAAACCACGACAAAACACAACTGAAATATTCCAACTCTTGCATTTCAACGAAAGAAATTCAAGTTGAACTTTGAAAAATCAAGAGAATGTAACTGTGACAAGTTAAACCACGACAAAACACTACAGAAATATTCCAACTCTTGCATTTCAACGAAAGAAATCCAAAATGAACTTTAAAAAATAAAGAGAATGTAACTGTTACAAGGTAAACCACGACAAGACACTACTGAAAAATTACAACTCTTGCATTTCAACGAAAGAAATTCAAAATGAACTTTGAAAAATCAAGAGAATGCAACTGTGACAAGGTAAAGCACAACAAAACACTACTGAAATATTCCAACTCTTGCATTTCAACGAAAGAAATTCAAAAAATGAACTTTGAAAAATAAGAGAATGTAACTGTGACAAGGTAAACCACGACAAGACACTACTGAAATATTCTAACTCTTGCATTTCAACTAAAGAAACCCAAGATGAATTTTGAAAAATCACGAGAATGTAACTGTGAGAAATTGAACTACGACAAGACACTACTGAAATAATCCAATTCTTGCATTTCAATGAAAAAAATTCAAATTGAACTTTGAAAAATCAAGAAAATGTAACTGTGACACGGTAAAGCACAAAAAAACACTACTGAAATATTCCAACTCTTGCATTTCAACGAAAAAAATTCAAAATGAACTTTGAAAAATTAAGAGAATGAAACTGTGACAAGGTAAACCACGACACGACACTGCTGAAATATTCCAACTCTTGCATTTCAACGAAAGAAATTCAAAATGAACTTTGAAAAATCAAGAAAATGTAACTGTGACAAGGTAAAGCACAACAACTTTGAAAAATCAAGAGAATGTAAGTGTGACAAGGTAAACCAAAACAAAACACTACTGAAATAATCCAACTCTTGCATTTCAATGAAAGAAATTCAAAATGAACTTTGAAAAATTAAGAGAATGTAACTCTGACAAGGTAAACCACAACAAAACACTACTGAAATATTCCAACTCTTGCATTTCAACGAAAGAAATTCAAGTTGAACTTTGAAAAATCAAGAGAATGTAACTGTGAAAAGGTAAACCACGACAAAACACTACTGAAATATTCCAACTCTTGCATTTCAACGAAAGAAATCCAAAATGAAATTTGAAAAATCAAGAGAATGTAACTGTTACAAGGTAAACCACGACAAGACACTACTGAAATATTCCAACTCTTGCATTTCAATGAGAAAAATTCAAAATGAACTTTGAAAAATCAAGAGAATGCAACTGTGACAAGGTAAAGCACAACAAAACACTACTGAAATATTCCAACTCTTGCATTTCAACGAAAGAAATTCAAAATGAACTTTGAAAAATTAAGAGAATGTAACAGTGACAAGGTAAACCACGACAAGACACTACTGAAATATTCTAACTCTTGCATTTCAACGAAAGAAATCCAAAATGAACTTTGAAAAATCAAGAAAATGTAACTGTGACAAGGTAAAGCACAACAAAACACATTTCAACGAAATAAATCCACAATGAACTTTCAAAAATCAAGAGAGTGTAACTGTGACACGGTAAACCACGACAAAACACAACTGAAATATTCCAACTCTTGCATTTCAACGAAAGAAATTCAAGTTGAACTTGGAAAAATCAAGAGAATGTAACTGTTACAAGGTAAACCACGACAAAACACTACTGAAATATTCCAACTCTTGCATTTCAACGAAAGAAATCCAAAATGAAATTTGAAAAATCAAGAGAATGTAACTGTTACACGGTAAACCACAACAAAACACTACTGAAAAATTCCAACTCTTGCATTTCAACGAAAGAAATTCAAGTTGAACTTGGAAAAATCAAGAGAATGTAACTGTGACAAGGTAAACCACGACAAAACACTACTGAAATATTCCAACTCTTGCATTTCAACGAAAGAAATCCAAAATGAAATTTGAAAAATAAAGAGAATGTAACTGTTACAAGGTAAACAACTACAAAACAATACTGAAATATTCCAACTCTTGCATTTCAGTGAAAGAAATTCAAAATGAACTTTGAAAAATTAAGAGAATGTAACTGTGACAAGGTAAACCATGACAAAACACTACTGAAATATTCCAACTCTTGCATTTCAACGAAAGAAATTCAAAATGAACTTTGAAAAATTAAGAAATGCAACTGTGACAAGGTAAAGCACAACAAAAAACAACTGAAATATTCCAAGTCTTGCATTTCAACGAAAGAAATTCAAAATGAACTTTGAAAAATCAACAGAATGTAACTGTGTCAAGGTAAAAAACGTTAAAACACTACTCAAATAATCCAACTCATGCATTTCAACGAAAGAAATCCAAAAATAAAAATGAAAAATAAAGAGAATGTAACTGTGACAAGGTAAACCAAATCAAAACACTACTGAAATAATCCAACTCTTGCATTTCAACGAAAGAAATTCAAAATGAACTTTGAAAAATCAAGAGAATGTAACTGTGACAAGGTAAAGCACAACAAAACACTACTGAAATAATCCAACTCTTGCATTTCAATGAATGAAACTCAAAATGAACTTTGAAAAATCATGAGAATGTAACTTTGATAAGGTAAACCACGACAAAACACTACTGAAATATTCCAACTCTTGCATTTCAATGAAAGAAATTCAAAATGAACTTTGAAAAATTAAGAGAATGTAACTTTGACAAGACAAACCACAACAAAACACTACTGAAATATTCCAAATCTTGCATTTCAACGAAATATATCCAAAATGAACTTTGAAAAGTCTAGAGAATGTGACTGTGACAACGTAAACCACGACAAAACACTATTGAAATATTCCAACTCTTGCATTTCAACGAAAGAAATCCAAAAATGAACTTTTGAAAATCTAGAGAATGTAACTGTGACAAGGTAAACCATAACAAAACACTACTGAAATATTCCAACTCTTGCATTTCAATGAAAGAAATTCAAAATGAACTTTGAAAAATCTAGAGAATGTAACTGCGACAAATTAAACCACGACAAAACACTACTGAAATATTCCAACTCTTGCATTTCAACGAAAGAAATCCAAAATAAACTTTTAAAAATCAAGGGAATGTAACTGTGACAAGGTAAACCATAACAAAACACTACTGAAATATTCCAACTCTTGCATTTCAATGAAAGAAATTCAAAATGAACTTTGAAAAATCTTGAGAATGTAACTGCGACAAATTAAACCACGACAAAACACTACTGAAATATTCCAACTCTTGCATTTCACGAAAAAAATTCAAAATGAACTTTGAAAATTCAAGAGCATGTAACAGTGACATGGTAAACCACGACAAAACACTACTGAAATATTTCAACTCTTGCATTTCAACGAAAGAAATTCAAAATGAACTTTGAAAAATCAAGAGAGTGTAACTGTGACAAGGTAAAGCCATAACAAAACATTACTGAAATATTCCAACTCTTGCATTTCAACGAAAGAAATCCAAAATGAACTTTGAAAAATCAAGAGAATGTAAGTCAGTGACAAGGTAAACCACAATCAAAACACTACTGAAACAATTCAACTCTTGCATTTCAGCTAAAAATATTAAAAATGAACTTTGAAAAATTATGAGAATGTAACTGTGACAATGTAAACCCCGATAAAACACTACTGAAATAATTCAACTCTTGCATTTCAATTAAAGAAATCCAAAATGAAATTTGAAAAATTAATAGAATGTAACTGTGACAAGACAAACCACAACAAAACACTACTGAAATATTATAACTCTTGCATTTCCATTACAGATATCCACAAATAAACGTTTAAAGTATGGAAAATGTGTAAGGAACAAGAAACCATGACAAAACACTATTGAAATATTCCAACTCTTGTATTGAAAGGGAAAAATTCAAAAATGAACAATGAAACATCATGGTAATGTAACTATGACAAGATAAACCATAACAAAACACTACTGAAATATTCCAACTCTTGCATTTCAAGGAAAAAAATCCAAAATGAACTTTGAAAAATCAAGAGAGTGTAACTGTGACAAGGTAAACCACGATAAAACACTACTGAAATATTCCAACTCTTGCATTTCACGAAAAAAATTCAAAATGAACTTTGAAAATTCAAGAGCATGTAACAGTGACATGGTAAACCACGACAAAACACTACTGAAATATTTCAACTCTTGCATTTCACGAAAGAAATTCAAAATGAACTTTGAAAAATCAAGAGAATGTAACTGTGACAAGGTAAAGCCCAACAAAACATTACTGAAATATTCCAACTCTTGCATTTCAACGAAAGAAATCCAAAATGAGCTTTGAAAAAGCAAGAGAATGTAACAGTGACAAGGTAAAGCACAACAAAACACTACTGAAATATTCCAACTCTTGCATTTCAACGAAAGAAATCCAAAAATGAACTTTGAGAAATCAAGACAATGTAACTGTGACAAGGTAAACCACAACAAAACGCTACTGAAAAATTCCAACTCTTGCATTTCAAGGAAAGAAATCCAAAATGAACTTTGAAAAATCAAGAGAATTTAAATGTGACAAGGTAAACCACGACAAAACACTACTCAAATATTCCAACTCTTGCATTTCAAGGAAAGGAATCCAAAATGAACTTTGGAAAATTAATAGAATGTAACTGTGACAAGGTAAACCACGATAAAACACTATTGAAATATTCCAACTCTTGCATTTCACGAAAGAAATTCAAAATGAACTTTAAAAAATCAAGAGAATGTAAAAATCCAAAATGAACTTTGAAAAATCAAGAGAATGTAACTGTGACAAGGTAAATGTAACTGTGACATGGTAAACCATGACAAAACACTACTGAAATATTCCAACTCTTGCATTTCAACGAAAGAAATTCAAAATTAACTTTGAAAAATTAAGAGAATGTAACTGTGACAAGGTAAACCACGACAAAACATTACTGAAATAATCTAACTCTTGCATTTCAATGAAAGAAATTCAAAATGAACTTTGAAAAATCAAGAGAATGTAACTGTGACAAGGTAAACCATGACAAAACACTAAAGAAATATTCCAACTCTTGCATTTCAATGAAAGAAATTCAAAATGAACTTTTAAACATTAATATAATGTAACTGTGACAAGGTAAACCACGACAAAACAGTACTGAAATAATCGAACTCTTGCATTTCAACGAAATAAATTCAAAATGAACTTTGAAAAATCAAGAGAATGTAACTGTGACAAGGTAAAGCACAACAAACATTACTGAAATATTCCAACTCTTGCATGGAAAGAAATCCAAAATGAACTTTGAAAAATCAAGAGAATGTAACTGTGACAAGGTAAACCATGACAAAACACTACTGAAATATTCCAACTCTTGCATTTCAACGAAAGAAATTCAATATGAACTTTGGAAAATTAAGAGAATGTAACAGTGACAAGGTAAACCACGACAAAACACAACTGAAATAATAAAACTCTTGCATTTCAATTAAAGAAATTCAAAATGAACTTTGAAAAATTAAGAGAATGTAACTGTGACAAGGTAAAGCACAACAAAACACTACTAAAATATTCCAACTCTTGCATTTCAATGAAACAAATACAAAATGAACTTTGAAAAATCAAGAGAATGTAACTGTGACAAGGTAAACCACGACAAAACACTACTAAATTTAAGTACGTTTCATCTCATTCGAAGAAATGTAAAAAAAAAGTTGAAAAAAATATATAATGTTAAAAAAAAATTAAAAAAAATGGGGAGGGGGGCCAAAAAGTTGGAGGAAAGGGGTTCCCTTCGAGTTTGGGGATAGGGGACCTTTGGGGGGTTGATTTCTCTGCTGGTTAGGGTCGTTGGTGCTTATGATCCTTGATGGTTCGTATTCACATATACCTTACTACTTGATTTGCAAGGATTTCTAAGGTTTGTTCTGAATTTCATTATTAAAATTCTTTTCTTGCCATCTACATCTCTCTTAGTATCAACTTTTTAGTATACTATAACGTTAGACTCTATTTTAAACTGAAAACACTGCTCAAACGCCACTTGTGTATTATACAGAACACATTGAAGAAGTAAAGTTATCCATTATTAAAATTCTTTTATTGCCATCTACATCTCTCTTAGTATCAACTTTTTAGTATACTATAACGTTAGACTCTATTTTAAATTGACAACACTGTTCAAACGCCACTTGTGTATTATACGGAACACATCGAAGAAGTAAAGCTAGGTCAAGTCATAAGACCATTTTATCATCGTTAACCATTTCCATAGATTGATATTGTTCCAAATTTATAGTAAATAAGCTATGAATTAACATGCTCTTCAGGGTTACCTTAACTGCTAATCACTTTAACCCTTTTTTTATCCATCTTCTCTGTTTTTTCCCTATTATTCAAATAAGATCGTTCGTACAGTCCAATTCGCGAATCCCTTATCCCTTTTTCCAAATGTCAATCAAACAATTCTGATTGTAGCATCCAATTTTTTGATAACAAACTACTCTCGAGTTAAGGCAATTGTCCAAAAAATCAGAAATTAATATCGTTCCTATAGTCCAATTTGCAAATGCTAAGCCCTTTTTCTTTTTCTCCACCTTCATACGATCCAATTCGCAAATGCTAAACCCATTTTTTAGAGCTATGATCGTTATGAATAGTACTTGTTATCAGAAAAAAATGCCAATTGCCAAAAAAAAAGAAAAAAATTAAACACGTCATGCTGAATGTGCTTCAAAGACCCATCTGGTTGAAAACAAGTTTGTTATCGTTAACCATTTCAATAGATTGATATTGTTCCAAATTTATAATAAACATCTCGCTTTTTGCAATGTGCAGGAACCAGTGGGGAATCCCTGCTCGTACTGCTCACTTTTAAACCCTTAGAATAGCATAGGAAGGAACATAGTGCTATAGAATAGCATGGTCCTATGGCGGTCGTAGAATAGCAAGGTCCTATTGCGGTCGTAGAATAGCATAGTAATTCCTATATGTCTCGTAGAAGTATAAGGCCATGTGATGGGGTACTCACTCTCTTTAAAAATGTGTATAGGTTCCATAGCAATGTTTTCCTATAGCTTCAAGCAAATAGCATGGTAATTCCTACACGTCCCGTAGAAATGTTTTCCTATACGTCCCATAGAATTCAATAGATGCATTCTACTATCGTGCAGTGATTTTCAATCTGGATGATGTGAGAACAAAAGCTGGCTAGTGGCCAGGGCGCCATAAGGGGGGTGTAGGGGGCGCCCCCTGACTGATTGAAGTTGCCTATTTTTAAATTTTTGTTCTGTGATTTCTGTTATATAGCATTAAAAGTGCCAATTAGATGAGGTTTGCCCCCCCCCTGGAATTCAGCTTATGGGTGCCCATGCTAATGGCCCCTTTAACATCCTTGATGAGTTTATTGAAGTAATGATGACCATTACCATTTATTGACAACGCCTATCTTTGCTTCAACTGGGGCTTTTTTAAACAAGCCTAGATTCAACAAAGATTTTTATAAAGACCATTTTTTACCAAGGCATTAACTGTTAAGGCCGTTTATTTAACGTCTGGTCATTTTCTTTTTATCCAAGTATTTCAAGTCCAGAGAATTTTTCAAATCAAAATATTTTTTTGGGGAAAACATGACCTAACTAAAAACATCTTCATCAAATAATGCCTTGACCAAAAGGCACCTTAAAAAAATCGTATGACCAAAAACTGCCTTTGTGAAAAGAGGCCTTAAAGGTAAATGCCCTTAGAAAAAAACTTAGGCAATGAGCAATTGATAATAAAATTTTGATTTTGGGTTGAATCTGAAGATCCCAAGGGGGTCTTGTTGCTTTTGTAGTAAGCAAAATAACTGTCTTAGCATGTGTTTCAGTGCAGTAGCCCAAGAAACATACATTGAACTCCGGATGACCGACTACAAAAAAGGAGTAATATTAATATAAAAGATTATTATATAAAAAATTTTTGAGCAAAAGTGTCCTTGATCAAACGATCTTCACAAAATACCCTTGACGACCAAAAACAACTTGACCGCGAAAATACCTTAACCAATAATCTTTCAAATATTTTGGGCTTGACAGAAAAAAGTTCAACAAAAATCAAAATCGACAAATTGATCGAACAGCTTGTAGCAAATCAATGTGTAACTGTTCGATCCAGAAACCTTTGGGGACCTATTTCTCCCTTTCCATGATGCCTTGAAATAATCCGCTAGCCAGACGTTAAAGAATATATTTAACTGAGCATCAACATATTATATGATAATACCAGATACGATTTCCCCAACTAGAGAAGGAGCCAACCCCTTGGATTATTTAGGTTTGAAAGTTCGTCTGTCCCTTCTTAAAGGGTTAGATTTTCTGCAGACATGTTTGTCTTTAGAATACAGGATAATAGCTTGGATGGAAGACACATGTCGATTACATCGCTATTCAAATTTTTTCACATCGTTTTTTTGATTTGTATGTATAATATGCCATTTTTAAACTTAAAGCTTATTTTGTTCAAACAATGAAACCATTTTTACTAAGTTGAGCCTATTTAAGTTCAATTTAATGTGTCTACGTACTATGCTTCACTTAGAAATTCGATTCATGCTGTTCTTGTAAAATCAGCAATCTTTTCCATCAATGTCAAATTTATCTTTGCCATTGAGTGGGAACATTCGTTGAGACAGCGATGTAAGCAAGGCCGTATCCAGGATTTATTTTTTCGACAGAGGGTTATTTTTTTTTGGGGGGGGGTAGGTACCAAAAGTTAGAAAATTATCTAAAATGTGTTTCGTGCATTTTATCACTTTTTACGGGTCAGACAAACATTTCAAACATTTTTGGGGAGGGGGCTTCAAATGGCCCCTCAAATGCCATCTCCCTTTTTGGGGAGATGTGGTCTTGGATATAAGCTACAACAATTCTTTGATAGTTTATTTTCAAAGGCAAAAAACGCAACAACTGCTTTCTTTACGACCAAAGTTCTTTTTTGTTAAAAAAAAAATATATAAAAAACATACTTAATACCTCCTTAAAACTGAATTTTGTAATTAATTTAGTAGAAATGTTTTATTAAAGAAACTACACCACGTGCTACATTTTATTGCTTCTGCTTCATAGAATTGACATTTATTCATTATCTTAGCATTTGGCACGGTATTTTTTGGTTTTGTTAAGAGATTTGTATTTCTTATAATCAAGCTCATCTGTGCTGGAGTTCTGTTTGGTAATCATTAATAAATAAATAAATAAAAGTGTGTATCAGGCATGCTGCCATAGATCTGACGTATATATTTTTTTCTTTTAAATTTTCAAATTTAACATTTAGAAAAGAGTTGGTATGAAATTTGTATTTAAAAAGAAGTCGAAACTTCATCAAATCACAGGATTAAAAAGCTAGTTAATATTAAAAAGGAAAGTAATGAATCGTGTTTTGACTAGATAGCTCTGACAACAACAAAATGGCCTAGCACGGCTTTCTGACTCCTTGCTTTTTTTCACTATTATTTTTTCTTGACTTCTCATTGTTTATGTCTCCTGGGGTCAAATCTTTGGTCCAATCCTTAACCAGAGCTCTGGCATTTTTATATTTTTGGCCAGGATAATTAAAATGTTAAATTACTACCTAAATTTCTATGGCCACACTTTTTTTAAATTAATTAAATTAAGATACAATTTAATTTTTTAATTATTAGTTTAAAATTACTTCACTCTCCTCAAATTAAAAAAAAGAGGTTTAGTGATTGCCGGGTTCATAAATCATATTGTTTATTTTCCAACATTATGCTGATAAAAGCTGTAAAAAAAGAAAGCAATATTTTTATAATCTAGTTTGTTTGTAGTTTAGTATATGATTTAACTTAGTTTAGTCCCTTAGTTTAGTTTGAATTAGTCTCGAGCAAGAAAAAGTCAATCCCAACAGGTCACGCTGGTCATTTTTTACATGCTCCATATCTTAGCTTATCTCAATGACTCTTTAGAAAATCGATCTCAAGGAATAATTCAGCCAATTTCCGTAACAAGTTCAAAACCTTGAATAGCATTTTGTTTATAAAAAATCTCTTTAAAAAAAGAAATTATCTAGATGCTAGTTCCCACTGTTTCTAGCTTCCAATCTTTTTCTATTTCTTGCTTTCAGTAGCTGTATCTACGTCTAAGTAAAATCAGATGCACGAACAGAAAACTTCGTACTTTCTTAGAAAATGAACAAAAGAGACAAGCATACATGAAAACTGACATAGAAAAGAATATAGTCTTGATTTTGCTGCAATTTGATGGCTCGTCTCTCACTCTCTCTTTGTCTTTTTAATACCTAAAAAAAAATATTTATTAACAAACACATTAGAAAATGAAAAATGCACATAAAATAAATACCAAAAAACAAGGAAAAACAAAACATTAAAAAAAATAGTTGGCATCCACATTAATTTAGCATTATAATGGACAGTCAAACATTTTCTTTACAGAACAATATTACACGATATCGACTACAAATAAGTAGAGGTTAATAAATAAGAACAATAAGAGGTTAACAAATAAGAAGAGGTTAACTATACAACAGTCTACTATTTTTCACATAAGTGTGTGTTATAAGATCGTGATAAGGTGAGTCAGCTGAAGTTCATTCATGGTCTGTATCATTTCGTAACTGTCAAGAACATTAAAACACCGAGCTCTGAAAAGCCGATCTCATTTCCAAATATTTCTTTCTAGTTTCACAAACCCTTGTCATAGCAGCTTATATGCGTCCCACGTGTTCAGGAATTCTGTTGCTCGAATCTTTCACCAAAAAAAATTCATTCTAAGGCACGTCATCCAAGAATGACCGAGAGGCACTACATATCTACTTCCTAACTCTTTTTTTAGTTAGCTGCCAGTTGTGGTGTCAAAAATTGGCAAGTGCTATTGTAATTTTTTTTTTCTCTCTATCTCTCTCTCCTCACCAGAGATAGTGCCAGCCGAGAATTTGCTGCGCCTTGAAGCTTTGCTTTGAACTCTAGTTGCGAATGCGCCATTGTAAGAAACAACCTTCAAGTTTCTGATTGGATAGATGTATTTACATGAGAAACCGCTTTCAGTAGCAAGCCATTATTGTGAACTGCCATTTAGTAGCCTGTGGTTTGTGCTATGGTTATCACCTTTCACTAAAATGCATCCAATATGACATCAAAATTTATTGAGGGCATGCTAACGAAATACCAATCAGATACTGGGGCCAGTGTGGTGAATTACTCGCAGACTCAACATGCAAGAATGTACCCCTACGTATCAATGGGTGCACATCAAGCTGGTTTTCCGCCAGCCGCTTTAGGGGGTTATCCTAACCCCCTTCACAGTGTTGGTGATTCAGAAAAGACATGTAGATACCCGGGAAGTGTGAGCATGGCTGAAGCCATGGTGAACTATTCACTTGGTCATCATCAGAACAATGCCACAGCTGCGTCTATGGCTACAGCAGCAAATTTTTATCAGGCTGCTGCAGCTGCCTCTGTAGCTTCAAATGACCCTTCAAACCCACTGAACGCCTGCTCTCATGCACAAAGCCTGGGACTGGCTGTACAATCCTCCAATCCAGATATTCCAAGGTATCCATGGATGTCTATCACAGGTATAATACCTTTGTTCCTTACCCTTTTTTGTGACCCTTTTGTCACAAACAATTTAAATAGTTGCATAAGGATTGGTTTTTTCCGAGACTGACCCATCCGTAACGGCTCGCCTGATTTGCATTTTATTGGGCGTTTTTTCAGCAATTTAACTTAAATTACCTTTAAAATCACTTGTCTGTTTTTTTAATTTTTAACACGAAACTAAAATCTAGTTTTACCCCACAATTGAACAATTAAAGTGGAAAAGAAGAAGCTGTAATATAATGGACAAAATAACCAAATTTAAAAGTGCTTAAACACATTGAACACCAAAAAATAGAGCATGTTTAAGCACATTGGATGTGCGTAACTGTAAATGAAAACTTATCTTTAATTAAAACATTCTCGTAATTATTTTCACATAAGTCTTTACAAAAATAAAATTTTAATTTACTAGTAAAACAAAGGTTTATTGACTTATGCACAAAGCCTAAATCCATTTTACCAGCTTTTTGATTTTTATTCCACTTTTATCTCAAGTTTTAACATCGATTTTTTATTGAGGATTTTTGTTTTTTTTGTTTCAGTTTCAAGTAATTGGGGTACAGTATTTTTCGACCGAAGCTTTCATTTTTTGAAATTAGTTTACAAGCTTTTATCAATAATCCGTATATTATATGAGCTCAGGGAATGATATTAAAAAATATTAACAAATAGTTAAAGATATACAATCTTGTAAGACTCCAAACTTCTGGTCTTGGAATTTTAGGGAAATTGTATTAACCGGCCTATTTTACTTCATCAATGAATTCGATCCAAGACTACAGTTTCTTTTAATTTTGATAGAAAATGACGATAAAGCCCACAAATAAATGTTTTTATTTATTTTACCTATATATATATTTTTTTTTTTATATATATATATATATATATATATATATATATATATATATATATATATATATATATATATATATATATATATATATATATATATATATATATATATATATATATATATATATATATATATATATATATATATATATATATATATATATATATATATATATATATATATATATATATATATATATATATATATATATATATATATATATATATATATATATATATATATATATATGTATATATATATATATATATATATATATATATATATATATATATATATATATATATATATATATATATATATATATATATATATATATATATATATATATATATATATATATATATATATATATTATTTTTTTTTTTTTTACCGAAGAGTGATTAATGAAAAGAAATGAAGCATATGAAAAAATTGATTTTATTAAAAGGATCGTATCAAAAAATATTTTCTAAATTGTAACTAAACTTTATCTGTGTAACATACCTGGTGATAAAGTCTCTTTTTAAGAAGAAAAAGAATGCTAATGCTAATTACAGTAGTAAAACTGATATCAGTAAAAGAAGCGATTATTAAGATACTACACCTAAATATGCATTGATTATTATTTGAAACTAATAGTATTATAGACAATTTTGTGTCAATGTTATTTTTGCTTCAGCTTGGCCGGTCTTGAGCGTTTAACCAGTGTTTCCCCTTTTGCCGAAAACTAGGGATTTCGATAAACATCTCTTCATCTACCCGAGAACAGTTTTTCTTCGAAATTGTACCGTAAACACAAAGCATGTGATCCCTAGTATTTTCATTGATTAAGGATTTTACATCAAAGTAACTTTCAATGTCAGAAAAGACAGTTTTCAGTCACAACTGCATTTAACAAGGAATATTATTGTTTATATAAACAAGAAAGTAGCTGCCAAGTTATGGAGATTTAATTATAAACCTCAAGTTCACTTCACTACTGACAAGTTTTTCACGATACTTTCCCTCGCGTGCATACCTGACTTCAACTTTATGCCATTCCTCCGCAAGATACTATCGTCCTAAACACAACCTGGTTACATTAAATTTAAAAAAGTCTTAAAAATTTTACATTAAATTTTAGTAAAAATATCTTTTACACTAATAAAGTCAACAGCATTTTTTTTTTAGAAAGAGACCAAGTCAAAAGGCTTCACCTAATGTCTTTGTTCAGTAATAATCTTGATAAAATATTTTTGTCAGCCATTTCGTTTTTCTGTAACCTATCTTAATTTTTTTTTTTCATGAACAGGCTTGAGAGCTTTTTTTATAAGTGTTCTCTATTTTTTTTTTTTTTTTTTTTTTTTTACATATAAATCCTCTAAAAAAAAAAGCTTTTAATATTAAACAATTTTCTGCGTCCTGATAAAAGCTCATTATGTCAAGCGAATCCCCCTTAATGACGAAAGAAACGCACTTTTGAGTTGTTTAAACTCTTTTGTCAAATTTGTCTCGTGCAGCACAATACCTTTTGAATTATTACATCTGAGCAATATAGTGATGTAGCAAAGACTGTATATATTTTTTTTATAAAAGAGAACTGTTTTAAAAATTCTCTGCCTTCGCCCCTGTGCTTCTGCCACACCGGCATGCACTTAATAATATTAAGTGATATTAATCATCATTAGGAAAATTTTGTCAAAATACGGAGAAATGTTAGGTGCATATTATACCCCTTAATGAAAATAGTTATTTCGACGCGTATAGCTAAGAGTTTCTCTGTTTTCTTATTGCAGATTTTTTGCTTTTTTCTTCTTTTTTTTTATTTCCCCAAAAATTCTAAGACTTTTCCCTGAGTGTTATAATTGAAAGTCGAAACACTACATTTAACCCACATTTACCTTGAACTGAGAAATTAGGCTCAATAATAGTACCCACATAAATTAAAAAGTAATTGTCTATAGCTAACAAAAGGGTTCATGCACTAAATTAAGCATTAATTATAATCATTCTAAGTATTCAATAAAACAACAAGCACATTAATTAAATTTTAACTACACCGTTTGATATAGCCCTTTAGAGACTATGAATTAATCAAAAAATCAATAAAACGTATAGAATTTTAATGTCAATTTTCGTCCATTTATAATTATGCACTTCGATATTTATTATATATTTTTGTAATTATTGAAAACTGTCACAATTATGGATATTATTGTACAGTTTGCATGAACTTCATAATAGAAATAATTTTAGTTTTCCTGGAGAAAGACCTAATTCTGCCGCTATCAATAATGCACGAAGTTTTTATTATTATTATTGTTATTTTTTTGGATTACGCAAACAAGGAATGTTATTTTTATAACTTTTTTTTTCAAATAACTGTAATGCACTTAGACATGTGATCTGCTATACTTCAAGAAAATAACTTCTTCAAACCTTTTTTCTTTCCTTTTATAAATCGAAAATTAATCAATAAATAAAAACATAGTAAGACAGATTATTAATAACCAGCAGAACTTTTGAGTTACAAACAATAATTTCCCAGCTACAAAATAAGTCTTTGAATATTAAAACATTTTGGCTTGTAGAACTTTAAAGAAATTATGTTTAAGATCTGATATTTCTTTTGCTTTAGAACTTAAGCAGAATTTTAAGTTAAACTAAAATATAAGTTTTAAAAGAAAGGATATTACCATAATTCAGTCACTAATAATTGCTTCCAAATTTTTGTATTAAAAAAACGACAATTTCTACATTTGGGGGCATAGAAATACAATTTCTGTGCCCTGAATTTTAAGCCGGCAATTCTGTAAAGATAGCTAAAAAATACAAGATTAACGCAAATATTATTAGAAACTAGGCTAAAATTATAAACGCCATAAAACTTTGGAGGGTTTTCCAAATGATACAATCCCCCCCCCCTTTACGTTTGTGCATGCCTATCATTGTCTTATATTAAGTAGTCTATTGAAGACTTAACACTGAAATTTTAAAACTATCCTATATTCCAAGAATGAAAATTCTAATTATTACGAAAAGTCAAAGAAAACACAGCTCTTTATTTAAAAAGTAAACAACTGTTTTTTGCATTCGAAACTCCGATGATTACTAAAATGTTCAATACTTTATTATCCGTTTGCGTAGAGCCATTTCTTCTTTAATTCTACTAGCTTTATATCTAAAAATTAAACTTAGTTGCAGTTTTTATCTACTCAGAAGTTTGAACAATTATATATTTTTTTCAGCCTTTTCACGTGATCAAAATATTAACATTTATAGTAAAAATTATTTGTTTTTGTACCAATCTCTAGTGAAGCATTTAGTTTCTCTTTTAGGTACTCAATGTACTTTTATAAACTAATAAAACTTTAGGAGGGGCTTGAAAAAAGTACCAAAATTAGTTAATCACATGCAAGACAAAAACAAAATTATAGGAAATATTTCAAAAATCTAAGAGGGGATGCAGTTCTCTTCTTCTCTTGACTTTAACCTACTTCTTGGTGTAAACATATGTAAGAATATATATAGCAAAGTTATTCAGTAGATACACGAAATGTCACCTCAAAAAATTGCCAAACAAAACAGCTTTTTAGTAGCAAATTTAATGAAGTATAACGGATATGTAAAAAACGGACTGAAAAACGAGCTCAGTGCAAAAAAAAAAAAAATAAAGAAAAAACAGAATTACTTTCTTTGATTAAATGATTGGTGCATTAAAACATAACTGGTGTCATGTCTTCTTGTTGAATTTTCTCGGCTATTTTTCCTATAGTCGTCCCAATATTTCCTTCTGAAAGACAAATATCAAAATTCCGGCTTACCATACGTTCAAACCCAAGCATTTGAAGGTAAAGGTTAGTATTTGGTTATTATTTTTTCATTTTGTTTTTGTTGTTGTTTTTCGCTGAACTAATATTTTAGTCCCAGATTAGCAAAAATATATATTATTCAACATTGTCAAAACTCATTAAATAATCGTAATAATCGTAATTTTAAACTTTAAGAAAGCTATTCATGTGTCAGTTTATTTTTTGAAAATCACATATCCCTTTTTAGTAAAATATAATGGCCACTATTTTTAATCTGTGAGCAATTAACTCTTGTTAAAGGTATAAATTAGTGTTTATTTGTGTATTTCTTTTGCTACATCTTAAATATTCGTGTGGAATTCCATTTACCCATTGACCTCAAATGATTGGTTCAAGATCATTGCGTAATTGCCATTGGGCTAGTAATAACACAAAAAAGGATATGAGTAAAAAATTGTTATACTAACTTAACATATGGTGTGTATAGGAAAAAATAGGGAACATGGTTTTTCAATGTTTCACGTAATCGTACTCGAAATCAAAGGTCATTTGATACTTTTCCCGAAACGTGTAGCGATGGTCCCCTGAACTCTCGGGATTAGATTCGACAACTGTCAGTATTTCTAGATCCTGGTATGAAAAAGTGAATTCAAAATTTTATAATTAAATTGTCACTAGTCTTCAAAGATAATATTTGGATAAATATATGTTTTCCTTGATTTTTACAGCGGCAACAACCAAATACATGGAAAGTGACCACATCTGAAAGAATTTAAATGATATTTCATCTTAAACTGTACATGAGTCATTCCTAATTCATAAGAAAATACCAAGCCTTTTTTTACTTTACTTTGAGTAAACTGCTTGAGAATTTAAAAGTGTGCAAACCCACTCAAACTGAGTAGGCAATTTTTAATTCACATTATGTAGGGGTAGGGGGAAAAATTTATATTTTTAGATCTAAGGGAGGTTTTTTGTTGTTCTTCTTTTTTTTTCAATGAATTTAAAAAAACAATTACAATCCCGATTATAATCCCGATTCCAATAAGAAATAAAGTTGTTTTTAAATCTATGGTCAGAAATCAACAGAGCAAAGATCATAACCCTTATCCCCTTAATTGACATCCTTGAACTTGAGTTGACAGAAATTACTTAGCCGTTTCAAAATTGCTTGGTTTAACTTGGCCTTCTGTTAATATTTTTGCTTAGGACACTGATAAATTACGATATCTCACTCCCGTTTCTATTTTCATCATTTTTTTTCTTCTTTTTTTAGTTGCCTGATCGTCCAGTGTGGTACTCTCTCATTATATGGGCACTTCTAAAAAGGCATATTTGTTTAATGCTAATGAAATAAAATAAAACAGGATGTATATATAATAGTCTATAAACAAATTTGGGCTATATATTTGCACATTAGGGGGGGGGTAAAGCATTGCATATATTAAATACGTAACCTAATCTAACCTAGGTACCTTTTTCTTCCCCTAAACCCCAAAGAACAACAGTTTAAATATTGTAAATTCAATGAGAAACCACGCTCTTCGATCAATTTATATAGCAATAACCCACTTTACGAGTCTCCATCACTGCATTCAAACGACTGTCTATAGCCGAAGTGCCCATATAATGGGAAAGTACCTCCAGAGTTTAAGTTTAAGACACTATAAACGACCCTTTATAAAAAAAAAATCGCAAAAACATCCGTTGAAGTTCACTAGGTTTTTCTACTACAAGAATAAAACACAAAATATACCATACAAAAGAAAAGAAATTTGGCCAAAAAGCAATTCATTGTTTCATTACATTACCTTGAAAGTCATTAATTAAAATCTAGACAAAACACACTTAAAATGTCCATTGGTTTAAACATTAGCTTGGGATGGTGATTCTTTGTGACGAGGTGATACTTATAAATCTCTTATTTTATTTAACTCTAGTCCGTGATTTAGTTTAAAATAAAGGGTCAATAATAACCCTTATATATAAGCGACAGAACTATGAACATTTCAAAATTCAAACTGATCTTTTAAAAAATTTTGAAGATATAATCTAGAATAAAAACAGTTTAATTTTTTGTGAAGACGTGTTTTCCTAACGATATTTTGAAAAAATAAGTATTCATGCCAAATAAAGAATACCACTTTAGCTGTTAAAACCAAACAATTTTAAGCCTATTTGAGGACAGTAAATTTTAGAATCAAGCCTAAATTACTTAGTACTCCTTTACTCTCTTCAAAGTAAACCCTATGTAAACATAATTTCAGGACTATTATACGTTTAAACAGTCCATTAGGGGTAATCCTTGTGACTTTCGCTTTGCATCTTTACTATAGGTTGTTATTCATACTTAAACCGTATGTAATTTTCATTAATAGTTATAAATAGGGTTACACAATCTGAAGTTGAAGGCAAGCCCTATCTTGTAGAAAATCTCTTTTGTGTATTGGCTACATAGAAATCTAATGAAGTCACTAAATTCCCAACAAAAAAACAAACTTTGTTATTTTGCCTAGGCTACATTAGAAGGGGGGAGGGCAAGGCCGTATCCAGGGGGGGGGGTTACCCGGTTTGAACCCCCCCCAAAATTTTTGACCGACTCGAAAATGAGTCAAAAATTAGTAAAACCTAGGTAAAAATCAGTAAAATTAGTCGAAAACTGAGTCAAAAATTAGTAACCCCCCCCCAAAAAAAAGTCAAAAATTAGTAAAACCCCCCTGAACAAAAATCCTGGATACGGCCCTGGAGGAGGGCATAATTGTGACAGTAGGGATTATTATAATTGGAAAGAACATTGGATGATTGAATGGGGAGCTGAATAGTATGTTTATTTTCCGAATTTCTGTATCACAAGATAAATTTGCCACAAAAAACAAAACGACTTAAAAATATAAACTTCAAAATTATTTTCTTATGAAATTTTCAAATTTCAGCATAATTTCTAGCCTAGTAACAGCGAGTTTTAGTGTTTTATACCATTTTTATTCAACTCTGAATTAAAACTACCCAACTATTTTTCCCGCAGAGCAAAGGTAATAACAAAAACAGCCGCAAAGCCACAAACTATTATTTTATTGCGAAGTACGCGCGAAACTAATTTTTGGAAACAATAAAAGATACGGAGCAATTTATGCATTAACGCTGAGTTATAGCCCGCCTTTTCATCATTATGAGGCCATATTCATTATTTCCACTTAAATCTTGCACCATAGATTCTTGAAGATGGCGGTCGTCAAAACTGATTTAGATCGCTGTAAACCAAATCATGAATAGGATAAGATTAGGTATATAGGCTTTAATAAATAATTTTTAATTTAAGTTTAAAACAGATATACCTCCAGGATTTAGAAGATTGTTTAAGGTGCGCATACAGATGCAATATTAAAAGAAAAGAATAAATGATTTATATTTATTACGGCAATAAATACTTTATGCTGTTCATACATCTACAACATGGAAATATAAAACTGGTTTTGAATTCAAAAATCAACACCTTGGCTTTAACCCAAATTTTTTACTAACGCAATGCATCTTTTGTTACAACACCAACTGGATAGACCAAAGGGCTAGAAATTAAACATTTATGCAATATTGTTTCCATAAATATATATCCCCCGATATATTTTTATTTAAAGGGTATATTTCGGCCCTTCAGCAAAATATGCTCTGAAATTTTTGCCTGCCATCTCCCTCAAGGAAAACATTATATCGGGCTTATCTTCCATTTTTACATAACTAACCTGCCTTTTTTTACCTAGAAGTAAAATGTAAGGAAAAAACAAGAAGAAGAAGAAGTAAGAAGGAAAAACAAGGAACAAAACAGCCTACCAACTTTCGACCCTACTTTTTCAATGACTAAATTATGACACTGGAACAAGTATAAAAATATGATACAAGAGAATAAACCAAATGAGGAGCAGATGTTTAGTAAAACATTAAAAAGTATTTACGATAGGGTTTTCATTGTGCTTTAAAGCAAGTTATTACTTGCAGAAAAGCTCCTCTTATCCTCCTCCCCCCCCACCATAATGTTGACCAATGTGATGGCTCTTTGGGCTGAAGCAGACTTACAGATTCGCGACAATGTGGAGTAGGGGAGAATTTTTCTTTTTTATTTCTATTTATTGAAGATAAAACAAAACACATTTTGCCAAATCTAGCGGTCAACGGGCAATTTTTCTCATTGTAAACACAAAAAAAAAGTATTTTTAGTAGTTTGGTGGGGAGCAATTGTCCCTTGCCACCTGCTCCCCTCTCCCCTAATTGGCACCCATGCCATGAAATCGCAGATTGTTTTTAAAATCATGGTTGTTTAGTTCAGGCGGATTCCCAAATGATTGTAAAATTTCATGGTTATTGCGTCAACACTATTAAACGAGAAACCGACTCAGTAAAAACAGGCAAAGGAGGTTTCCTGAGCAACATTTATTTTGCAAATTATCTACTAATATATGATCAAGAACATCTATAACAAGGAAGATCATAGAAAAATTGGAATGGACTTAACCTTACTTCCACTGCTCTATGAATCGGTCGGTAACTGTGTCCAATTTCTAGGTGAAATAGTGAATCCCTCTTATTTTCGCAAACAAGTACCTCTCATCTCAACTAATTTCTCATAGTTTTGCTATCTTTTATATCAGTTCTGTCATATTTTCATCTTTCAATTTGCCATGTTCAAGCTTTAAAATTTTGGCACGCCGGCAAATTGTTTGAACTGGCATTACCGCAATCATTCATTGTTTGTACATGGATAGATTTACGCTACATGATCAAACTTGTAGGGCATGCATACATGGCCACAGGCATCACGTTCTGTTTTAGGCTGTTTCACGAACTCTTATATTTTTCAAGGATCGAATGGTAACTTGGTATTGGATCTTAGACCCATTTTCTTCCAATGTCTTCGAAAACCCCATTATTCCACATATTGCTAAGTTGTACTACTACGGCCCGTGATAATTTAACAATCATTAGGAAATAGTTCAAATCATTAGGAAATAGGAAATAGTTCATTAGGAATAATTAGGAATTCAAACCTAAAAAGAAAAATCATCAAGAACGCTATTTGTATGCCCTAAGTCAAAACAAATTTCTAAATTAACATTTAATTCCCGCCAAGGTTTGTGTCTAAGGACTTTTAAACTTACTTATTACAAATGTCAGGAAGGTATTCTAATAGAAAATACAAAGACTTCATAACTTTTGTTTAAGGAGACACTGGGATTCAAGCACACTCTACCAAACAGCTAACATCAAGTTAATAAACATTGACGTGTTGCACCTGTTTTAACTTATAATTGCTCGCAAGTCACGTGAACAATAATGGATATTGTGGGCCTTTTTTGACTTGTATTTTTTCATGGATTATTTAGGGAGTGGTTTTGATTTAATCATATGACAGTTCATTATCAAAACATGATATGTGCATATTTCAGAAATAGGTTTGCTTCACATTGAACTTAGTGTCTGAGTAGACCCTAAGTAGGGTTTTTAGAACCATGATCGCTCCAACACCTGACTTTGGAGGCATATCTTATCTACTTATGAATCACCATCAATCCGGGACAATTTAGAGAATTTTTCTTCCTGATTAAATGTCAGTTCTGAAAATCTTTCCAATCGCAGTACGATTGTTTTAAAACAAAATACACTAAGTATATTCTTTGCAGTCGGTGTTTATTACCAGCTAAGAATGGTTTATATGGATCGCTGGGATTGCTCTTTACTAGTCTAGGATTAGTATTAGAATAAAGAAGTGCAACATCAAAATATTTTACAAATTGTGTGCATGACAGACTTAGTTCAAACCGAAGTCATTCAAGCATTTACAATTTGTGTCAATGAATGCTCAAAAATCCACCAAAAAACCCACGGGAGCCGGCAGAAAATTTTCCGGGGTGGGCAGACACCAAAATAGCAGTGGTGGTTGGGTGACAGGGAATATGTTTCAGGATATTTTTTCGTAGGAATAAGTAAATTTTAGAATACTTTTAGTAAAAAATCAAATAAAAAGAGCAATTAAATTGCATTTAAAATGAAACAAAATACAGTAAATTTTAAACGACAAGGATTCCTGTCAAAGGGATCAATTTATTTAACCAATAATATCTTTAATTATTATGCATTTAATATTAAAAGAAAAGCAAACTCAAACCAAAACTACTGAACGATTTATTGCTTCCGTAGATTATAACAGATGTAGACTTTTCTTTATGCTATTTCCTATGGCTTAGAATAGTTTACAAAAGGAGTAGATATACTCAAAAATCATCACGCACTCAACTCAACCACTCAACTAACCTGCTCAACTCACCACTCAACTCAACTAACCAACTCAACACATCATCGCACCACTCAACTAACCTGCAAAGATAACACGTTTTGAGTTGATAACGGCCATGTAAAATGTATCTCTTTCATAACAGGACAATTCTTCCCCTCGAACTTAAATCCCTTAAATATTCAGACATTAAAAAAAAATAGAATAGCGGAAGAAAATAAAACTTACTATCCAGCTGTCAAATTGACCCTCTTTCTTTTTGTTATCCTATTCAACTAAATAAAATGAGCAGGTTCAAAAGGAATTTCGTCACAGGAGGATCTTACCAAATAACTAAAGTAAAAAGTGACTTGGGCCAATATTCACCAAAACCAAAAATGGAATTCTCATGACAATTGCTACACCGGCAGTACTGGCTTTTTATGCTGATTCTAAATATATAATTTCTTTCAGTTTATTGTTGTCCACCCAAAACTAAAAATCTGAGAAAATTTGCCTTATTTTTGAAAAAAAGGAAACATCCCCAAAAAAGCAAGCGATCTTATTGAAAATCCCTTTATTAGGTATATCATATCAGAGAACCCTACCGTACAGGTTTCAAGCTCCAATCTTCAAAACATGGAGTTTTGCTTTGTTTTTCAGAAGAAACATCGTCGATG
This sequence comes from Artemia sp. Qi Xiang Cuo, assembly GCF_049724085.1. Classification (NCBI taxonomy): domain Eukaryota; kingdom Metazoa; phylum Arthropoda; class Branchiopoda; order Anostraca; family Artemiidae; genus Artemia; species Artemia sp. Qi Xiang Cuo. The sequence continues at coordinate 24,579,257 of NC_142808.1, read as the reverse complement.
CATATTTATTTGTTTTGCTTTTTCCCAGGAATGATTGTATCAAACCAAAGGTCCAAGATAAATGGGAGAAAGCTCCTTCAAACGTAAATTGAAAGCTCTTTTTTAAGTGACCATACAGATTGGGCCAGGGGAAAGTCTAGTTTTCTGCAATTTTAGGGCACCAAACTACGACCTTGCCCCAAAGAGGACACATTTGCAATCAATTACTAATTCTGAGAAGCCAATTGATTCAAAAGTATCAATAACTACATTTTAGGCTTCCCAGTTGCAAAAAAAGTAATGCCACACGGTGGCAGTACTGGATTCAGCCAAGTTGATTCGCTTGATTTTGTAGTGTAATTAGGCTACTTTTGGTGATCTGTAATTACGTATTAGCTATAATGAGGGGAATAAGGGGGGAGTGAGTCATTGTTTAGGTGGGGATAGGGTAAATTCCTAAGAAAAAGTACATTTTAATCGACAAACTGCTTACTCTTCATGAAGCTTCAAATAAATGTTGAAAGAGGTAGGAAAGAATAGGAATTAATTAAAATGTTTCTCTATACAGCTAGAATATTACATTCCCAAATCCACAAGCCCAGAGGTGGAAAAGGCAAGGCTGGCCATCATCAGCCCCACCAGGAAATTTCTCTGGGGGTGGCAAGTACTGCTAGGAACTTAGTTTTCAGCAATTTTAAATGGTAATATTTTGCTTTTTCTATTTATATTAAGCACTTCAATGTATTTAAACAAATGTATATAAGGTATTTATCGATAAGAAAATCCTATTGTAGACGTTGTGATGGTTTCAGTTATGTAGAAGATCAAAAGTCTCACAGAATTTCCATCTACATAAACAATAATACCCGTTTTCATCCAACCGAAATTCTTTAACGGTAACATTAACAAGCACTTTTTACCAAAACTACTATTCATCGCCAATTTTTTAAGTATATTTAAATTTTATCCAAAACTGATAAATTAAACGAAGGACAGTACTAATCAACGTGTAATTATTGATTTAGACATTTTAAAAGCAACTAACCAGGGATTTAAGGGATCAGTACCTCAAATTATATCTTGTTTAGGCCTGGGCATGATTAAGAAAACAATCAGAAACTGAAAAAAAAAGAACTTTTCAACAGAAAGCAATGAACAGACTTGAAACCTATTTGAACAGATTGTTCTTTATCTGAAGGAGGCTATCTCCTTCTTAGCCCCCTACTCATTACTTCAAAGTTTGGTTCTTGTCCAATTTTTTAAAGAAAATATGCAATTGAAAAAAAAAATTCAAAGCACTAAAAAACTTTTGTGTAATGAACAAGGCGTTGAAATGACCCCCTAAGGTTTAAGGTTCTTAAGTTATAACATTTGCCCATTATTTACGTATAGTAGCCTATTTGTTATTGGGAAGTGTGCATACATTTTTTGAGTGGGGAGGGAAGGACGAATTTTCTGCTTGGAAGACTGCACAAGGGGAGAATTTTCCATGGAGAGGGAAGTTTCAAGGGGGTGTACTTTTCAGGGGAAATTTTACACTGAATGAATTTGCCAGAACTATTATCCCTACGAAACTTCTTTATATGTCTTGCTTTCTCTTTACCAATTCACTTTTCCACGTGGAGATGTTAAGGGTAATTGTCCGGGGTAGATTTTTGCCAGGGTTGAATTGTCCAGCGGATATTCCAGTGGGGAATGGAGATCTTTCTGTGGAGCTGGAGCCAGATTTCCTGGTGTTATTTAAAAAACAATCTGAAATTAAATAAAAAAAAGTTCTTCAATTTAAAGTAAGGAGCAACATTAAAACTTAAATCGAACAGAGATTATTACGTATATGAGGGGGTTTGTCTCCTGTGCGACACCTCGCTCTTTACGCTTAAGTTTAAATTTCGTCCAAATTCTTTATAAACAACTCCTAAAACACAAGGGTCGTTTAATTAGAACATTAAGTAACTTTTTTTAAAGTGCCAAAAAACTGTAGCGTGAAGAGCAAGATGTTGAGGAGGGGACAACCCCCCTCATTTACGCAATAATTTCTGTTCATTCTAATTTTTAATGTTCCTCCTTGTTTTTTTTATTTAATAATGCTTAGAGACAAACATTTCTTTTAAAGGCAATGGAAAAAAATACGTCAATTAAAGTAAAAGTATGTAAAAATGAACAAAGTAAGTATATACGAAAAAAATACACAAAACAACAGCCTACTTACAAAACTAAGATATAAACCAGGGGCGGATGCAGAATTTTTTTAGGGGGGGGGGGCACAAAATAGGTTGGTCCGATAAACTTGCGTTAGGAACAAGTTTAATTAACACAATCTTGCGTTAATTAATTAAATTACAATAATTTACACTACGTTAGGGGGAGCCCCCTCGCCTCCTGGATCCACCACTGGTATAAATTCCCAGCATTCAGTTCTGTTGAGCAATGCCGAAGCGTCGGACGGATATTTTTGAACAATATCGACAGTTTTGAACTTGGTTATCAAACACTAAAATATTTAACACCTTTAGACTGCTCAGTGTTTATAAAAAGTATAGCATTAACAAACTAGTTTGTTCAAATTAAAACAAAAAACTAAGATTAAGAAAATCAAATATAAATTTTTAATTCAATATCTCTAATTTAATTTTAAATACCAAAAATAAACATATTTAACACCTTTATACTTAATAATTGTAAAAAATCAAATCTTTTTCAATGTGACAAATTGATAAATAGAATCACTTCTGAAAAAAAAAATGATAATAAAACACAAAGAACCTATCTGTTCACGGGCAGAATACAGAAATTCCCAGCATTCCGTTCAAGGGGAACATTTCTAATTATAGTGGCTCTAATTATATCAGCTTAGTTGTTCATATATCAGGTCAGGGGTACTCATTTAATGCAAGCAAAAGTTGACGGCATATTTTTGCTAAAATTGCCCCTTATTTAAATTGTTTTCTATAAATATCCAAACTTATTTGTGCACTAATAGCTGCACTAATTAATAATAAACAAATACATATTTAATACCATCATAAAAAGCTTGATTCTTTGATTGAATGTTAGCAATAGTTTGGCTCTTATACTTTCGTTATTGACAAGGATCCTTATTTACTTACCATTCAATACTATGAAGAATTTGATTTTTTCTTTGTTGCTCAAATCATATAGAAAAAATGTCTGTGGAAAACGTAGAAAGGGGTCACTCAGTCATAAATTAGAACTTATATTTTTCCTTATTAAGGGTCAAAGTCTTTTATAAGGCAGCCAACAATGGGGCAACACACATTTTTTCCATGGTTTTTTTCTCCATTCTGCTCTCTGTCCTTAGTTTTTCATAAAATTACTTTATAGTCTCAAATTTCCAGGGGGGCATGGCCCCCTGCCTCCCCTTGCCGGCACCCATGCGCTCACCCAACACCTCCATGTACACATATAAATACATTAGCCTACATATAAATTTTAATCATTACAAATCAATAAGATCATCCTAAAAAATTATATTACCCAAAGCATGGATTTATTTGACATGAATCGTGAGTCAGTATTCCAAAAATAGGGTTGATTTCCACCGAAATTGTTTTTTAGGGATTTCTAAGGTTACTTATTACAAACATAAAGCTAAAACTGCAAACTAGAAGTTGAAAATCAAATAATGTGATGCATATATTTCACTAGAGATATTTGTCCTCCACGGTTTTATATTTTTTACCTAGAAAAAAGAAGCTATTAGAGGTACTTCAGTGAGAACACCAAAGCTTCTTTTCCCTACGTGGATTAGTTGCGCCAATTGTATTTTATTGGTGGTGGGTTTATTTGTTTTTAGTTTTAGTTTGGTTGTTTTTTTAATATCTTGTTCTTCTTATATTTCTCTTGTGCTGAAGACGCCTTGTTTTGATACAGGAGAAATATCCGCGTTGTTTTACATTTTTCGTCTTTTCTCTCCATTGGTCGCAGTCTCGTTTGCCGATTTTTTTTTTCATTGAGTTTTTTCTCTCTCTTGGTTTTTTTTCATGGCTGGCAGTTCGGGTTCTTTCATAATATTTTTCATCTTTATTACAATAAATACACAAATGGCAAATATGAAATTTTTCACATCTCACACTTATTACAATTTGAATATATAATCGCAATTAACAGTCACCAGCAGTATTGTGCCATAATCTTTGAACCCTCCCTTTCTGGTTGACATATCAGATTCTCAGTATGACTTTCTCAAATCAGAATGAGCTTAGACCATATTTCACTATTGTGTGATTCAGTTTACCACGATAAATGTGCGATATTTTTTTTAAAAATGGAGGTTTATTTTATCACTGCGAAAACACGAAAGACAAATGAGTAGCCTAAACATTTAGTTTATATATCGCAAAGACGATTTGAATTTCACCAAAAACTTTATTCAATTGTGTCTGAGCTAGCAGATTACGCATCTGAGGTCCATTCTACTAAATAGACGTATATATAGACATGAAATATATTAAGTATAGGGCCTATATTTCGACAATAGTGTGCATATTACACCTTGTTGAAATCGGAGCCTTGCTGATTTTAAATCTGGCGTTAATACTGAAATAGAGACCTTCAAAGTCATAGCACAGCATTAACATATTTTAGAAATAAGTTAGGCATGTCACCCTTTGCTTTATCTAGGTCATACAGTGGTGGTCTATGAGCATAAAACTTATTATTCCAGATTATTATTATTAACTTATGCAACAGCTATGTCAACTTAAGAACTACAGAATTAAATTTCAAAGGACACTTTCGTCTAAGAATAATGTAGGGTAAACATAAAACCTAAAATGTGCAGAAATTAGCTTAGATACAAACTTATAACAAGCAGGAATTACTATGAGTGAAGGATTAGAAATAAAATGAACAGATATTGCAGTAGGCTAGCCAAAAATTCCAATTTATGTAAACTATACAGTTTTAAGTAAAGTACAAAAGACGCTTAGTCTTTGAGGGGTTGAAGAGGAGTAAAGCAGGATCACCCTTTGAGGGGTTTTGGTAGCTTATTTCTGTTTTAATTTTTTGTTTCTCATTGTAATTTCTGAAATGTCTTGAATTCCAATAATGTTCATTATAATGGCTGCCCGTTTTAATTCTAATATCTAAAATGGGCTAATTTCTGCTAGTTTAAGTTTAAATTCATTCTTCACTTTTCAAAGAAAAGCTTTTTTGGCTTAATAGAATGAAAAACTCAGTCAACTCCTAAAGCTTTCTCTACGAGATAGACTAAGAATTTAGGATAGAATGGCAAAGCTTTGACTAAGCTATTTTTTGGCAATAAGATATCATATTTTAGGATGTATAGAAAACTATTAAAAAAAGACTATGCTCTATGAGAGTCGAATTGATTTTTTCAAGTTAAACAACTAATTACATAATAGAAATTTACAATTTGAACAGAAGAAGGAGAATAAATATTTTTTTTATACAAACATTGATACAAATGGAAAATGTAGGAAAGGAAGGAAGGGTAAATTTATATGTCAAAAGGGGGATTAATTTTTGTTATACAGGCCACCAGGCTCTACAGCTAATGGCAGGACAGTACATGGGCACCCATAAGGGGTGGGGGCAGGGGGTGCGCCCGCCTCCCCCCCAGGCTGAATGACGCTGCCTTATTTTTATATTTTTGTTCTGAGATTAAAATTATATAGCCCTAAAAGTGTCAATTAGACAAGATTGCGCCCCCCCCTAGAATTCAGCTTCTGGGTGCCTATGGGACGGTGCAGCAAGGAAAATATGGGAACTACATGGGAGGCTAGGCGGAGAGGTCAAGTTCAAAGGGAGCAATGATTTTTGGGGATTTTTCACACAGGAGCTTGCGGTGTCCTTCTATCGAATACTAATCTCAGTAATTATTGATTTTACCTTCCCTGAAGGAGAGTGAATAGTACAATTTTAATGGTTATTCTTGAATGCAATGTTTGAATACGATTCATCCAATGAGACGGCTGTTGTAAAAGACCTGAGGGCCATTTCGAAAAAGTATACGGATGAAAAGTGTACATAATGATACATAACTCTTTGAGGCATGATTCATATTTAGCCTATATTTTTGTTCGCAGATTCTAATCCTTGTTAAATGTTTAAAGTACTCGAAAGTTAAATCTGATTTTGGTTTCCCAGGTAGCAGTTACCCTTTTGCCCTCAAATCTGGATATTCTTGGGACTAATTAAGTTTTTAACATTACCTGAATTCAGCTAGTCTATATACATTATCAGTTATTACTAAGAAATTAGACAAGACAACAGAAAATGTCTTTTAAATAGCATTTCAAGAAATCTCATCCAGTTATGATACACAAACCTTATAATGAAATTATTAGCTTAAAAACTGAAGGCTCTCCTAGACATGTATCGGGTGGGGCTCGGCCCTCTTCCGCCCGAAATGATAAATTTTTGGTGATTTTTTATTCAAATCGTCAATAGAATTATTTTTTTTAATGTTACCTCCCTCCTCCAAAAAAATCATCTTTGCTTGTCTGCACTCTCTCTTTCTCTCTCTCTGTCTCTCTCTCTCTCTCTCTCTCTCTCTCTCTCTCTCTCTCTCTCTCTCTCTCTCTCTCTCTCTCTCTCTCTCTCTCTCTCTCTCTCTCTGTACATTCGTGAATGAGAAAAATACTAGTTGTATAATTGCCAACATGATTTTTGTCAGGCATACAGCTATTGAATATGCAAATAAGCTTTGAATAATTTGAACCATTGAGTATCAAGTACCTGCTGTAAATGGGTTTTATAATAGCTAGAAAGGGTTCTTGAATTGTTCTTTTTTTTGTGTTCTCAATTGTCCTTAATGATATGCAAACCATAGTATGCTAAAACATTTTTTTGTCAAACCTAGGTTTTCAAGTTGATGCGTTGCCTCTATGCGGAAGACGTTTTTGCTGTATAAATTAGCTTTGACTCCCATTAATTCAGAGAAACAGAAAACAAAAAAAAAGTAACAAATGTAACAAAAAATGTAAAAATGTAAAAAAAAGTAAATGTACCAAAAAAAGAAAAAAAAATCAAAATATTTTCCATTTATAGGTGTCCTTATGAAATATATCATTCTTACACTTATCTGTGATTATATAATTAAGATCTGGTTTTCAAGCTGTTTAAAAGTTGTTTTAAATAATTCTTTTAAAGCTGTTGAGCTTGGATGCTCTAAATAAGTCAAAATTTGATTATTATTAGTTTGATGATTTTAAACCCAAACCGTTTTATATTTCAAAAAAAAATAATTAATAAGTAGAAGTCAACTTTTACCTACAGGATTGATTTGCATATAAATAAGACTCGTTTTTCAAGGGGAAGAGGGGTGGGCTATTTATATTGAGAAACCTAGATAATTTGTATTCTAATTTTTCACAGAAACAGATGTTGAATCCTTATTCTTAACACCAAACTTCCTGGAGTTAAATTACCGAATCTTTGTTAAGCACAAGTCTCTTTGGTGTTAAACAAGGATATAACCTGAATAACCAGTCAATGATGCTTCTTTCCCTGCTTCTTTTTTGTCTAGACGTATCTAGACGGGTGGGTTGGGCTTAATAGAATAAATGGTAGAATATTCAATTTTTAAAGAAAAGGCCCTATGGAAATACCATTTGATTTTGAACTGTTTGCAACGCCTGGATTTGAGCTGCTTATTATTTGCATTGTATGTGGGCTACGTTCCTTTTCTGCCTGTCAACTGTCAACCTCCGTAAACTCCGTTTTCTGTCCGTCAACCTCCGTTGTATTAAGTAAATACAGTTATTTAAGCTGACTTGATCTGCTCTATTAGTAGTCGGTGAAATTTGCAGATTTATTGACGGCCGTGAGCCGTGCTGTGAAATTGGGGGAGGGGGTGGGATTGTCAAAAAATTAATCCTTCCAAAAATTATTTTTGAAGTGCCGTACAAAAATTTGAAATTGTCAGACAAAAATTCACTCTTTAAGGCATCAGATATCAACCTTGGTAAAGAAAAATTTGAAAAGCCTATTAGCAGTGTGGCCTTCGTACGCCTATGTTCTAGAATATGGTTTTAAGATATATCGTCTTTCCAGGATTCCGCCGTCACTTATAATGTTTGCTATGTTTGCAAACTAAAAGAAAAACAGAAAGATTTAGGTAGTGAATTTCTATTGCGACTAGAAGAAATTAGAGAAAAACTATTCTGAGATTAAGACTGGCCAATTTGGTCCGATATAGTTCAATATATCTTGATTACAAGCTACACAAATCAGGTTTTTTGCAAAAATATCCATCAGATGGAACAAGAAAAAGTGCTACAATTTTTTTTTTAACTTTTTTTTTAAATATAGAGAACTAGTGAAGTTAAGTATTTCATCTAGGATTTGATAATTAAAATTACAAGTCTGTCATTAAGCCGGCTGATTTTTTCTAGTCAATAGACGAACACATTGCTAAGTAGTAAAGAAGAACAAATCACTACTTAAGTTACAAATTTTGTAAGTAACACTCGAATTTTTTATAGAAGTATATTCTAAGGATTGCTCAAACGATATTTTTAAAACAATTAGTCATTGGGTTGCCCTGGTTAGCTTCGCAGACCTTGGCGACCCTGTTAGCTGTACCTGAGCATTTTAGGTATCATGTGGAACAGAAACAGGCCGTTTTTAAAAATGGACATGTACCGTAAGGATCTTTCCCGAGGATAAATATATGGTCATTTGCGATTGTTTTTGGCGATTATATGAGATCTCCAATAGTATGAAGTCATTGGTGATTGATGTCTCGGACGAGATATATGATATAATCTCCCGTGTAAGTCGGGCATCTACATGCCTGGGGATAGTATTTTATAAGGCGCGGTCATTATAAATATTGTCACTTAGATATTATTATTATTAACCCTTCTATGACTTCGATATTTTACTTACTGCCTCAGATTTTATGAATACTTCCGTATTTGATAGGTTGGGTCTTGCAAATATATATTTATTAGCCGACTGAAGGTTTGTAATCAAAGTTTACACATGGATAATATTCACATATTCCGCTAAACTGTAACCCTACAACTCTTTCCGCGATCTCTGAAAATGGACGTACTTTTTGTGTAGATGTTGTTTTAACAAAGCCATCTCCTTCTTTTCAAATTCAGAAGCAACCACTGTTTTATCCCTTATTAACTTCGTAAAAATAAAACGCGTCGAATTCATGGGACAGATTAGAATTAATAAGATTTGAAAACAAAGCCTTATTTAGTTGTTTTTCATGTTGTACTACCAACCGATATACGAGTACATTCTTGAGTACAAACTTACCAAAAATAGCTTTTAAAAAAATACAATCCTTAACTTCATGGAAATGACTTTATAGCGATTTCAAATTCGAGTTTTGTTCTTTCTCTGTATTTTTCTTATGAATGAGAGCGTGATCCCTTTTCTGACATTTTTGGGATTTGTCATTCTTTATTTGTTTTAACTAGATGTCTCATTTCTACATGATGTCTGTCTCTAATCTTTTTGTAAATAAAGATTTTCTCTAAGGAATTTGGAAAAGCAATTACATGTTTTCTCACCATTATTCTTAACCATGACAGAATAATGAAACGGGTCCCTGTTTATAACTTAGGCGTTACATGCAGCTAAGGAAATAAATGGAAAAAAACTTCGGTTTATTCTAGACAATTACTATGTCCTTCTTGCTTATGAGAGCAATTACAAAAGAATTTGTGTAATAAAATAATATACGTCCTTATGCCTAGGCGCACACGAGCCAAGATCCTATTTTTAGAACGCTGTAGAAATAAAAAAAAATATTTTTAGCCCAAATTTTCAATTTGCATTTAGGGATTCTTTTGATAGATCATTGAGTGAACTCTCGATATACCCCATATGTACAGATTTATATATATGTAGTGTCTATCAAAGATCAAGAGTGGCAGGGGTATTGAATTTCTTAACACCTGTTTGTTTTGTTTTTTTTTAATGGAGCTCAAGTTTAGTATGAATATTTAGAAGTTAACCATTAAATAATGAAAATTAGCAACCATTCCAAGTTATTAGATAGTCTAGTAGAGACTCAAATTACAACTTAAAACGAACAAAAATTCCCCTACATATTTGAAGGGGTAGTATTGCCCTTAATTCCCTCCAATCTTTCTGGTGAAGTTTATCTTAAACTTAATTGATTTTTAATTTATATATATTGTTTTTTTAAGCTTTAGCGTAAAGGGTCAAAGGGAGGGAAGACAGGAAGGCTTAGGGGGACAAAATCCTACCCTACATATAGAAAAATTCATGTTCATCCTAAATTTTAACGGTATACTTTCATTTGAAATAAAAATAACCTTTTTATTCATTTTTATCCTTTTTGAATAGCATACTGAGACTATCCTAAGAAAGATATCCGCCGACTCTCTTAACCTTCTGTTACGTACGCTGAAGTTTAGCTTTTGTATAGCATTGCTTTCAAATGATAATTACTCCTGAAAAACATTTATCCTAAAATTACTTTTTGAGGTAGGTAATCTGAAATGCCAGAAATAATTTCCAAACTTACATTAACTTGTATTTATGAGGAGGTTTCCGGAAATTTCTGAAATGTTACTTTGGAGGGATGCCCTCCCCCTTCCACTTGGTTTTGAAACCAGAAGACTGTGCTCCTACGTATTCAACAGTTCTAAAGTTATCAGCTAGCCCAGAATTTCCTTCGATAACACTTGTGTTATTACTGGACCAAAATTCTTGTTTCGCCATAAAGAACGTCAGAAATGGGCGTTTTGTTCTGACATGATTTTTTTTAGTTTCAAAGGGCACTACAACACTGAATTTACTTTTCAATCACCCCCCCCCCTCCCATGTTTTTACCATTGGCTTGATAAAGTGATCCCAGAAAAAAAAATAGTCACGCGTTATCATAGGCAGCGCGCTAGCGCTGCCTAAGTAAAGAACGATGAGGGCAGCCCCCCCCCCCCCCATACCCATCATTCCCCCAAACACATTCAATCAAAATTTTGGGAAAGCCAGTTTGTTCAGCGTAGTTGATTTTCAGATAGAAATTATCTTTTTGAGGAGGACACTCTCCCACAACCCTCGAGGCAAGGGTTTCAAGTTATGTCGCTAGGGCATATAAGAACAATCTTTGCACAATGTACTATGTAGAGCAGGGAACTTCATATGGAAGGGGTCGTCGTAGAAACTTAAAAAGGGGCTCATTCGATTGGAAATTGAGAGCTCTAGGGCCATTTTTAATAGTCAGGGCAACTCGCTTAAAGTTATTGGAGGGCAACTAGCCCCCCCCCTCCCCCCACCCATTATTCCCCCAAATACATCCAATCAAAACTTTGAGATAGCCATTTTGTTCAGCGTAGTTTATTTCCAGATACAAAAATATGTTTTTGAGGAGGAAACTCCCCAAAACCCTCAGGGCAAGGGTTTTAAGTTATGCCCTGGGGGCATATAAGGTTTTTATAGAAGGTGTTGTCGTAAAAACTTCAAAAAAGGCTCATTCGATTGGAAATTCAAAGGGGTAGTGCCCTTTTAATAGTCGAAAGTGAATGGAAGGCAACTAGCCCCCCCCCCCCCCACGCCCATCATTTCCCCAAACATATCCAGTCAAATATTTGAGATAGCTAGTTTGTTCAGTGTAGTCGATTTCTAGATAGAAAATATATTTTTGAGAAGGACCCTACCCCCACAACCCTCGGGGTAAGGGTTTTTTTAAATTATGCCCTGAGGGCATATACTTGTTCAGATCTTTTAGAGTGAACTCTAAAAGGTTAGATTCTTGTTGTTTTTTTTTTCTTTTCTTTTTTTTAGCACTGAGGACAACTTGGCGGAGGTCCTAGTCGAAATATTTGCTGGTTTTTCGTCTTCATATTTTACCACTGGCTGAGAAAATCCTCGTTTTCTCACCCTTTTTTTGGTTTTATTTATCATTTATTATTTCCTTTCCTCTCTTAGCTTCATGTGGCATATAAGAACGATGTTGGCACAATGTACTATTTTTTTATTTTTTTTTCCTTTAGAGCTGGGCACTTCATGTGGAAGGGGTCGTCGAAGAAACTTCAAAAGGGTCTCATTCGATTGAAAATTGAGAGTTCTAGTGCACTTTTTAATAGTCGACAGTGATTGGAGGGCAACTAGCCCCCACCCCCAGGCCAATCATTCCTCCAAACCCATCCAATCAAAATTTTGAGATAGCCATTTTGTTCAGCGTAGTTGATTTCCAGGTAGAAAATATATTTTTGAGGAGGACACTCCCAGACAGCCCTCAGGGCAAAGGTTTTAAGTTATGCCCTGGGGGCATATAAGGTTTTTATAGAAGGCGTTGTCGTAAAACCTTCAAAACAGGCTCATTCGATTGGAAATTCGAAGGGCTAGTACACTTTTTAATAGTCGAAAGTGATTGGAGGGCAACTAGCCCCCCCAGGCCCCTCATTCCCCCAAACACATCCAATCAAAATTTTGATATAGCCATTTCGTTCAGCGTGGTTGATTTCCAGATAGAAAATATGTTTTTGAGGAGGACACTCCCCCACAACCCTCAGGGCAAGGGTTTTAAGTTATGCCCTGGGGGAATATAAGGTTTTTATAGAAATTCAAAGGGCTAGTGCCCTTTTTAATAGTCGAAAGTGATTGGAGGGCAACTAGCCCCCCCCCCCCTTACGCCCTTATTTTCCCCACAAATATCCAACCAAAATTTTGAGATACCCATTTTGTTCAGCGTAGTTGATTTCCAGATAGAAAATATATTTTTGAGGAGGACACTCCCCCACAGTCCTCAAGGCAAGGGTTTTAATTTATGCCCTGGGGGCATATAAGGTTTTTATTGAAATCCTTGTCGTAGAGACTTGAAAAAGGGCTTATTCAACTTGAAATTTAAAGGGCTAGTACCCTTTTTAATAGTCAAAAGTGATTAGTGATATTTTTTGTTGTTGTTGTTGTTTAGACCAGTGCACTTCGTATCAAAGGAGTTGTCGTGGAAACTTCGAAAAAGGGGTCGTTCAATTGAAAATAGAAAGGGCTGATACCCTTTTTAACAGTCGAAAGTGATTGGAGGGCAACTAATCCCCCTTCCACTCCCACCCTCCCACGCCCACCCTCCCATTTGCCCATTATGTTTAAAAACTAAATGTTGCCTTAAGATTACATCAAAATGCAGTGTGATAATGCTGATTCCCAATAAGGCATCTCAGCAATATCCCAAGAATGACTGAAGGTATATGCTCAAACTTTCGGGGTTACTTCTTCTCTTAAAATTTTACAAAATCAAAAAAGCTTAAGTGAATATAAGCTATCAAAGAAAGTAAATATATTTTTTGCGAATGGTATCAAACTTTCTATTTCAGGTCAACTAGAGGAGATATGAAACTAAATTAAACAGTACTAATTTTGTCCAGATTTATAAAAGGGTGTATGTTGTTAAAAATTGCTCCAGCATATAAATAGCAGTCCAAACTAGTAAGTCTTAAAAAACGAAAAGATTTAAAGTATTATTTTCTTTTTGCCTGAAAAGACTGTGTCAATATAAAACGAACAGAAATTAATTAAAAAAACTTTTTCCACAAATAAGTTTTTCTAAGAAAAGTAAAGAATTCCATTCAACAAAAAATTAGCAAAAATAAAATCAAATAATCTACCAAGCGTGAAACTACCACAAATCAGCATAAAAAAATAATGAAACCTAAACCGAACAGAAATTACAATAAATAACCGAGTAAAACTCAAAAAGAGCAGAAATTAACATAAGTTGGGCGCAATACAAATGAATTTGCATTGTCAGTTTAATTTACATATACTGATATTTAGTAATCAAAATGTTAATATTATTTGATTTATTAAAGTTATAAAAGTAAAAACATTTTTTTTCAGTGAAGTGCAAATTTTGTTCTGGCCTTGGGAAGGCATAGGGGTTTTGCCCCCAACTTATGTTAATTTCTGCTCGTTTTGAGTTTGACTCGGTTATTTATTGTAATTTCTGTTCGTTTTGGGTTTCATTTATTTTTCGATGCTGATTTATGGTAGTTTCACGCTTGGTAGATTATTTGATTTTATTTTTGCAAATTTTTTTTTTTAATGGAGTTCTTTACTTTTCTTTGAAAAACTTATTTTGTGGAAAAAGTTTTTTTAATTAATCTCAGAAAAAAGGCCAAATTCCGCGGTTTGACAAATAAGAACTTGAAATCTTTGGTACAGAATGCTCAAACTTGAACAACCTCATGCAATCTTCATCAAGATGGCCTCTTTTATGGGAGGTATTTTATCTCTTTTTCAGAAAAGATTGTTTTTCACGTTAATAACTCTTAATTGGTAACTTTAAACTTAATGAATTTTTCGTATTCAGTATCACTATGAAAAGCAAATTCTTTCCGCTGGTGTAGCCTATTGCTATCGAAATGTATATCAATTTTGACTACTATTCACATTGGTAACTTTGTGATTATCGTTCGTTAACCAAATTGTTTGAACAATAATTATTAATTTATTTTATCTTCGATTCAAGTTCTCAGCGATTAGTCAGAACATTGATAAATTAGCTGCTTTTTATAGTTGGTTTGTTTACAGTATGTTCTATAGTTCCTATTTTCCAGGCCCAAATGGTTGTCCTCGTCGTCGAGGTCGACAAACGTACACAAGATATCAGACTTTAGAATTAGAAAAGGAGTTTCATTTTAATCACTATTTAACAAGAAGACGTCGCATAGAAATAGCTCATGCACTGTGTTTAACTGAAAGACAGATAAAAATTTGGTTTCAAAACCGACGAATGAAGCTAAAAAAAGAGTTAAGAGCAGTCAAAGAAATAAATGAGCAAGCAAGAAAAGACCGAGAGGAACAAGAGCACAAAATTCGGTCTTCAAGTTCAGATGACGGGTCAATCGGTAAAGGGGTGGGGATTCCATTAGATGCATCATTATTAAAATCAAATGATTCTCAGTCAGTCTCATTGAATCATTTGACTCATAAATCACCTGATGGAATGATGGACAAAACTCCTAAGAGTATTATTTGAAGTATTTCACAGAATATTCTCACCATTTCTAGGATATCGTGATTGTGCGTGTGGACTTCGGCCTTAGCCCTTCTTTGGTGCAAATTATCGGCTCTTTAATAAGTACAACATGACAATGAATAGTAGGCCGTGTGACTGCAATTTGAACTGTAATATTTCGACATTAAGTGCTACTATTTTGCTTACACCTGGCTTTCGTGTGAATCGAAGTGCAATCCGAGATTTTAGCTGTGCAATATTTAGGCCCGTTAAATGCGCTTCTTATAGTGGTAGAAATACTCACTTTTGTTGGATTTACTGCTTTTTATAGGTGTTATCAGGTTGAATTTATCTGGAGTTCAACCTAATTTTTCGGCACTGTTATCTAGGAAGTTAGTTGCTTTAATGTATATTAAGCTTATAGCACTGAATCACCCACTCGTTCCAAAAAAATAATATATTAAATAGTGCCAAAGTCTTTTGTAGTCTGGATGAATCCTTATAATTTTAATATCATTTATTTATTTTTTTACGTCTTGTTTTGGTATCTTCTACTATGGATATATAAAAGCTCAATAGTTCATTTATTTTTAATTTTTATTTTGTTTTGACGGATTTTGCTCTTAGCAAAAAGACACAAACACTAAACGAATTAAAAGACTCGTCTATCTTTTATTTAATAACGAAAAGGCTGTGTAAGGAAAATTCTAAAATTGATTTTCTAATACAATTCATTAGAACTGTAGTGAAAAAATACATTTCTATAAAATATAAAACAATTTCAATAAAACCAAAGCAATGGTGAATTATCTAAAAAAAAATGTAGCAAACTCATAATACTGTTATAGAAAAATCATAAGATAAGATTATACGGTAAAATCACAAGATTAAAAAGATTAGTAAAAAATTTTAAGAGCTCGGAGACTGAGAATAGGCCCGAAGTTCTCTTTCCTTGGAAAATTTACTAGTCCCATTTTTAAATTTAACTTGCTTTTAACTTGTTCTTTTTAATTTTATTTGTTGTCTAAAATCATGCAAACAATTTTGTTTCATATCTACGCTAAATTTTGGTCACGATAATTTCAAATACCCTTTATGATATTGTTTAATTAAAATATTCAACCCTCAGCTGTCGAAAATCAAAAGATGCCATTTTCAGATTTTATATTAAACATCCATCCCTCATTTGAATTAATTTTTTCTTTGAGAAAAAATTGAAATTTAAGAAAAGGGTTAAGAAATACAAAGTTAAGTGTGTCCAATGTGTATAAGAAACACAAAGCTAAGAAGCCCGAATTTTGGACTATTTTTGATAAATCCACAAATCATGTATTTCTTATATAAAAGTAATAAAACTATTTTGAAATGTTAATGCTTTATGAGCATTATTGCTTTAAATGCTGCGTCCCCAAAAAATGTTTTGCATTCAACGTAGTTTGGTTTTGGGAGCTGAAAAGCCCATTAAAAAGTACTCAGTACCGTTTGGTCTTTTCCATTGCAATTCCATTTTTTTTAATTCCACCTCCTCTCCTTATTTAGTTTTCAATCCCACTTTCGTGTTTTTGGTCTTTCGGCGAGTCATCCTGTATCCTTCTCTTGATTGTAGACATTAAAGGTGTTCGAAAATGACACCCTTGGTGTCAGAATTTTGATATGTGTCTTATGGTTCAAAATCAATGTTGTAATTGTAATCGATTGCAATTGATTTTAGTCACTATGAACAAATGAAAACCATTCTCTTTGAAAGAAGAAAGTTTTCATTGATTGTCAGTAATAGAAATCAATTCCAATCCATTTTAATATGCTATAATGAACGTGGGGTTAGCATAAAAATAACTTCAACCGCAGAGTCATAGTTATTCCTTAACCCCAGAGTCATTTCCAGTTACTTTGTTAGCTCTATGGTTTGTAACTTAAACGGCATTTGGTTAATGGGGCTGATTCACTTACGATAGGGGTACTTACAAAATTGAAGTTGAAGTTAAAATACCAGAGCTAAGCTAGTAACAGAGTCAGGTTTAAAAGAAGTAGACAATCGAGCAGTGTGAACTTTTTTTTTATAAATGTTAAACATTCCGGCTTTAGACGAATAATGATATTTTTCTGTGGTATTTTGTTTTGTATTTTTGCGGGGTTGCTAACGCCCTTTCATGTAATTGCTCAATGTCTTACAGTTTTCCTTTATCTTTTTTTTCTTTTTTAAGTCACTCTATGTCGGTGCTCAAGTCAGCGAGCAAAGACAATGTTGTTAATTTATATTTATGTCAATATGATGTTGCTTATTGAACTTTTGTTATAAAGAGAGAAAGAAAATTCGTTCACATGAATATGGATCCAAAGATTATAAATACATCAGTTCTTTCATTCTCATGTCTTCTCTTTAAAATATTCATAGGGTTGTTTAAGATTATCGGTAAACTAGGTGAAAAGGGCTTAAAATCTGCTTGATTGTCGAAAATTAAATAAATGTATTTTGTTAGATTACAGTACAGTGGAATTTGAGATATTTTCCTCAAAATTTCACACTCAACTATCCCTGTAGGTTTGTAGTCCCTAAGAAAGAAAACCTATTGAGTAAGACAACACTGGTCTTACTTTTCTGAACAGTATTAGCTTCATTATTTTAAACGTATAGAAACTAAAAATTCTAATATGAAAGTAAAATTTTAGCTCACTTTAAAATTAGTAAAATAGTTATCTATCTTCTTAATTAACAATTTATATTTTCGACACATTACTTTACCGTTCTTTACCAGAAAACTATTGTCGGTTATATTTATTTTGCAAATTCTTATTTACAAACAATGAAAAACAAGATTTCAGTGATTTTCCTTTTAGTTTTCTGTTGTCAGTTGGGCTTTTCTCCGTGAATTTCACTGCATTTTCTTTTACTAGTGGTCACTTTGGAGTCAATACAGGGAAGGAGGGAGGGGAGAGCTAGAAACAGGAAAGTTAAGGTGGTAGAGTGAGTTGAGGAAGGTGAGAAAATTAGATGCTGTTGTAAGGGTTGAAGGCCATATCCCGTTGTTCGTGAGGGCTGAAGGAACTAGCTCGTAATATCTGTTATCTATATTTATTGACGTCCCTATAAAGGTAAAGAACCCGGCATTGGACTTTACAGTCCCTACTGGCGGTGCTGATCTCCGTTTCTTGGCCCTTCAGACAGGAAGTGCAATAGGGGGCTGGGGCCAACCATCCTGTGCTTTAGCGCACCCTTCCTGTTTACCTTCCCCAGATTTCTCCAGGTACCCATTTAAAGCTGGGTAGACTCTGGCTGAGCTTACAGAGTAACGCGAATGACCCCCTTCCCAAACCAAATCATTAGCACACTAGGATTCGAACCCTCGTCCTCTCGGACAAAGGATGCTAAATCCAGCGCATCAATCCACTTGGCTAGGACTTCCCTATACTTTACTATAATTTTAAAAGATGTGTTATTTAAGCCAATAGAAAATATGAAAACGAGGGAAAAAGGCAAGAGGAAGACGAATTTATTGCTTTGAAAAGAAGCACTTTGTCATGTTTGGGAAAAGAAGCACATTGGGCAACCAGATCCCAGACGCCAATCCCTTTCTCGAGGTTTGACACTATTTTTTTTTAAATTCTGTTTTTACTTTAATAATTTATTTAGTTTCTTTTCGAGTGAAATAACTGCTATCTTTTCTAGGATCCATGATTAAGGATTTTCAATATTAAGTTGGACTAATATTGCAAATAACAAAAAGTCCACTAAACCGAAAGACATGCACAATGAGACGCTCAATAACAACATTTCAACTTGGACAGAGCTGATAAACACCCCAGCGGTTTATATGTATAAACAGCGTTAAATTTAGCTAGATTCTAATTATTCAGAAAGGTCAAAAAACCGATTTTTTTTTATTTTGATAGTAATTTTGAACATCAACATATTTTGCAGGACAGTTTTGTCAGACAGTAAGACGGAATTACAAAAAGATATCAACGTAGATGCCAAATTGGTCTTGAGGCTAAAAAGGTCGTTTTATAGCTTGAACATAAAGCGCCCAGAAATTCGAAAAATGTTTATGATTTTTGGGGGATAGACCCCGAAGCCCCCTACTGAAAACATTCTCAAGATCTCATCAAAACTATACATAATCACAAGAGTTCGGAGTGGCTTTTTTCGTCTCATATCTAACAATAAGGAAAGTAATAAAAATGTTCAACTCATTACAGTTAGTCACAGTCCATGCTTTAAGTTAAACTATCCAAAGTGCTTCTGATCATTATGAAGGTTTCTTCTTGATATTTTACGAATAGGTAAAAACGGCCTAATTTCACGTAGATCTAAAAACTTTATGATATGCTGTCATACTTGAGGTTTATTTCCCTATGAAACATGCAATTTTGCGACAAGTATACAACTATAACTTTTACCGAAAGGAAAAGATATTTATACCACTGGATTCATTAGTTTCGGATCTGTCCATTTACCGAGCCAGAACCATGATGCATGGAGTTTTACTTTGAGATTGATCTAAATTTGCTTAAGAAATTGGACAAATTTTCGTTTTTGAAAACTTTCGGCCAATTTTGACTATTTTTCAATTTAAAGGAAATGTAAAGCACATTTCAAAAATATAATTCGGTAGATTGCAACAAACTATGGCAAAATATTTTTCTTAAGTTGAAAAATTAAAACCAAGGGACTGCAGAAAAAAACATACCGAAAATTTGCCCGGGAAGCATAAACTTTAAAAAAGAAACAAAACAAATGGTGAAGAGAAAGTAGGTGTGACACTAAATCGTAGTATACTGAAGCCTCCATTGTTCTCTTCAGTTGAATTACAGATCCATCTTTCATCACTACCGTCATTGCTTACAATGAAGTTTTATTACTTGTAGTTTCTTCGAAAGTCCCGTCGGATACAAGATCCTTTCTATTCATTGGAAGTTTTAACATCACTCTTTATTTTCATTGAAAAAATTGATTTGTTATTTTATTTGTCTCGCTTTTTTGTGAGGTAGGGGGAGCTCCAATGTAATAGGAATTGCCATTCTCACCAAAACCCCGTAAGTCTAGCTCGCGCCTAAAAAGGGTAAATTCACCCTTTAAATATGTGTACCCTTAAAGTTTTTCATTTGAGAGGGTGGGGCTCAAATCCAAAAAGATATTTTACGGTCATGACATCTACTTTTCAAGAGGTAGATGAGCTCATTCGGCAAATATAGCGCCCTTGGGACGGAGGTAAGGTTCTCACCCTTTTCGGTTATATTGTACGCTTGATCTACATTTTCTTTCAAATGGTGGGATGGTAGTGGCAAGTCCACCCTCAATGTTGATCTCAAGGGCCTCTCTCGAAAAGTTGAAAATTTGGTCCTTGCAATCCAGTTTTTAAAGATCTGGCATCCCCTGAACCTCCTCCCTGCCAGAAAAAGGATTCAATAACCTTCACCCAATAATTGGTGCAGCTGCATAGCCGTCAATAGTACTGCATGTGAGTTCTACATAATAACCGTCAATTTCAGGTGGACCGGTGTATTTTTTCAGGAGTGCCACAAGCACTTGGTACTGCGGCAACTTTATCGGGAAGGCTGTTTATAATCAATCCTAAGCCTATTGGCTACCTTGGAATTTTTTCTGTAGTATTTTGACCCCAGTTGGGGTAAAATGATCGTCTTGTACCAAAGAAAGACATAAATTGGCACTTTGCTGTGTGGCACCATCTTTTTCATTGGAAAACGTTCTATAATTTTAAGTTCTTGTTGGAATGGTTCCTCTCCTAGTATTTTAAGAATAATGTTTGGATATGGTCACCCCTTGGGAAAAAGAAGCAAATAATAACGCATCTATGACCATATTCTCTGGGAAAATGCATAACTTCTTCTCTTTGAATATAGAGACTAGAAATTTCTTGTAGGGGAGTTTTGGACATGATAAATTTGAAGGTATAATTTTCAACGGGATTACCCTCCTGTTTGGTGGTGTTTTCCCTCTTTTTCTAAAACTATGCCTGTGCTCTTATGCTAGTAACTTTTGACGGATATTTTGAAATTAATGATATTTTTTAATCACCATAAAAAGTAGATTCTTCTGATATATTGGTACCGTTCGCTGGGTCTCATATATGAGGTGAGACAGCTCTATCACCACCCGCTTCTTATGTGATTCCCTTCAAGCCAACCAGTAATTATAAGTGTTGAATTCACCGATTGCCTTTCAAAATATTGGAACTGAAAATGTTTTAAATAAATACAAATAAATGCGATAAGAAAAATTAACTTTTCATCATATCACTCTTGTGTTTGAGCACTTATACTTAAGGCATAGTAATAAAAAGCCAAACTTTAGCGTAATGAGCTCGAAGGGGGGCTGTTACAGGCAGTAGTGGCCCTTAAATCTATTTCAATATAACTTGAGTTTGGTTTAAGTGACTTCATGGAAAAATAGTTTTCTTAGTTTTGTAGATATTCATTTTCACTATTGTTCCATTTTTCAAAAACATGAAGTGGCCTATACCCCCTCCTTCATCCTCTTATGGTTAGGCTAGTTCACACTTAGTGCAGAAATATTTGTCGAAATGAAGCAAAAGTTCGGATATATGACAGTAGAATTTCCATTCAGTTTTAGAATTAACAAAACTCTTCAGTTCCATCTGGAAAACTAGTTTCCTTAATTTTATTTATTTTTCATATGATATTCAAAATTTCCCTATTATGAGCTTCCTAATATAGACACTAATTTTGGGTAATTATAGCCTAATAATTTTGCCTAATATGAAAGGGGGCTACGGGATGCATTTCCCCTCACATGGTTTGAGAGACCTTGCACAGCAGCATTAAAAATTTGGACCCAAAATTGCAGTGTTTAAAGCTTCATGTAATCCGCTTGCCCTTTTTCCGCCCCAAAGAACCTTCTCTAATAAACGGTGCACAAATATGCAACACAGTATAGCTGCTACCTGTATTCTCCAGAAGGTCAGTAATAACCGTTCATTTTGTATGACCTGCAAATATTTAAGGATGAATGAGTTAC
Organism: Artemia sp. Qi Xiang Cuo; assembly: GCF_049724085.1. Lineage (NCBI taxonomy): Eukaryota > Metazoa > Arthropoda > Branchiopoda > Anostraca > Artemiidae > Artemia > Artemia sp. Qi Xiang Cuo. Next base: position 24,557,349 of record NC_142808.1, on the reverse strand, counting down.
CGCTCTGCAGTATGGCCTTTGAAACTACCTCTTTGTTACACAAATAGTTTTTCGAATGCACTAAAATGAACGCCTATCTAGTAATTTTCTTCAATTACACTTTGGCCCTTTTCAGACCCCCCAAAAATGTAGTTTTGCTGCACAGAATTTCGTTGATAAGCGCAATGCAATTGCGCGATCTCTTTTGGGCCTACGAAGAGCCCTAGAATTTCAAATTTTAAACTAACGAGCCCACTCGTAGTATTATATGGAGAATGATGTGAGTCTTAAGCCAATGAAAACTCTTATCCGTGACTTAATTTCTTTTGAAAAATATAGAATTCCAAATTTTTGCAGTTGGAGTGAGGCGATTTTGTTTCGTCGTTTTCTTTTTTAGAGTTGTTCATTACAGTGGTGATTTTAGGCCTGGGTAGGGGGCAGCAGCCCCTCCCCCATTTTTCTGATATTTGACATTAAATTTCTCTTATTTTGTATTTTTATACTCCTATAGTATACCTTGCCCCCCCCCCCTGAATTATTAGGCCTAAACTGATACTGTATCATTACCACTGTTTATTACCATGAACAGTTTGAATCTCTGGCTTTAGAAGCAACGAAAATTAGACCTAGGCCTAGAAAATTAAAATGATATAATCCTAAATTTCCTCAAAACAAATATTTGTAACGTAAAAATGAAATACCTTGGTTTAGAAACTGTCTACCTAGAAGTTTTTCAAGGTCAAGACGTCATAATCCTAACAAACTTACGAAAGAATCCTCTTACTAGTCTATTTATGAGATATTACATAATTGTTATGTACATTAAAAGTAATTTGTTGCTTTGGTTGCATTTACAGTTATCACAATACAATATCTTATTATGTTGTAAAGAGATTAATTGTTAATTTCGTCATACTCTATTTTCAACACAAATCTTGGACATGCATAGACACTAATTTTATCGCCTCGTACACCATTTTTTCCCCATTATTGAAGATACACACACACCAGCTACTCTCATCTGTAGCGGTTTTGTATATTTATCAGTTATAAGAAGCTTTACGTTAGGTGAAAATAAAAATGACCTAACTTATAACATACAAATGTCCCTGTGTGACTTCCTAACACTGTGAATAACACTGTGAATGTTCCTTCCTGTGAAGACAGTGATAAACATATTGTATTTAAACCAACCATTAGAATGGCCTAAATATAGAAATATATGGCATGCTCAGCGAAAAAATATTATATAACCTGCAATTAAAACTAAAATCAAAAACGATATAAACGACCCTTGGCAGGGGCATTTGTTGAAAGGATGCAGGGGGCAATTATCCCCTAGATTTTTCTCCTTTCCCTACATATAGATGTTGAATATACCTTTTTTTCGTATTTCTAATGCAAAAAAAATATAAAAAAAAATTACCAAAAGTATATTCTGCCCCTTCCCCCTTAGATTTTCGTGAACTGGCACTACTGGCCATTATCACCATCATTCAGAGGCTAATAATATAAAAATAGAGGCTCATTTAAACTATCCTTATTAATTTACTGTCTTTATTGGCAGCTATTCTACTGGTGTGTTCAGTTACGAACCAAAGACAAGCAAAGATATATGATTATTTTGACTGCATAATCATCAGCTGCCCTCAGCCAAAAAGTTAGATATAGCCATAAACATAAATTATAACTAAAAGCTACGTGATAAAAAGAAGATTTTAGAAGACCTTAACACCATCACTAAAAAAAATATTTAGCCAGGAATAACAAAATACTCATTTAAACAAACTCTAGCATAGAGTTTACAGAGTTTGTGTACTGTAGTACAGTGGCACAGAGTACTGTGACACGTGCAGGGACTTCTATTGAATCTAGTTTTGATTTTATAGTGTTGTATTTGCCATGTTTTCGTTTTTTAGTGCAGCTGGTGGATAAGATTTTAAGTGCAGCTGGTGTAAGATTAAGGTGTTTAAGGTTGTCTAAGTATTTATGTAAAGAATTATTATTCCTTGAATTTTCTATTACTTGTAATGCTTTGTTTAGAACTTGGTTAATTCCTGGGTCATTGCGGAGTAAATTGTTTTGTTCAATAAAAACAAAAAGGCGAGGGATTTCAGAAATGTTGTCACTTAAAGCCGAAAGACTTTTGTCCAAATTCAACACATTCTTTATGTTTCCCCTACCCTGTTACAAACACTTTTCAAGGTTTGAAAAACTAGGAGAACGTTTAAAATGTAATAAGGTGACAAGTATATAAGCAGTGTCGAGAACTTGGGGCTCTGCCCCCCCCCTTCCATAAAAATCATCTCAAAATTTCATTTTTTATTTTATTTTTTTTTTGAGAAATGAAATTTCAAAATTTCAATTTCAAGTTTCAGATAACGGAGAAGCCGCTATTATAACAAGAGAATCTTCGAATTGAAATACGTTCACAGAGAGATACAATAACAAAAATAAAACATGTCGTGGACTCTAGAGGCTTACCCATGTCTAAGCAATTCATGACAATCCTAAAACAAGCCATATAAACTACAAAAACTTTTGAACATTTTATGGTATTAATTAAAAAAGAATAATAATACGCTCGTAATAATGAATTGCCAATACCGACAGGTAATGAGTGAATGACCTATTTTATGATTCTTGGCTGATCTTTCTTTTACTGTTGTTTTTTTATTGTGTAGTTTTTAATTGAGTTATTTTTTGGTTTGATTTAGATTTTTCTGGTGAAAAAGACCGTTGTTTTCATCACCGGCAGATCTATAGCAAAATCATAGGGAAGCCCAATATGACAAGGGTGCCAATGATTGACCAAGTTCATAAGTTTATTTAAAGAAAAGTAAAAAAAAGAACAGAATGAGGTCACAAGAAAAATTTTGAGGGGCCGGGTTCCTCCCCCCACCCCTCCCTGGATCTACCCCTGGATTTTATGCTAGTTTCTTTGTTGTTGCATCAGTAGAAAAAAATTTCACTTTTTCGGGATCATTTTGTTCAACCGATTTGACATCAATATTAAAAAGAGTAGTCAGTATCTACTGTCATGTAGCTAATGAAGACAGAATTTATTTGTCATTGAGAGGCCGCAGCCATTCTTTAAAAGTCACAGTGTCAAATGAGAACTGCTAAGTATTAATAACTCGCAAATAAAACATTTAAAACATTGAAGTCTAGCACCCAACAATACCCTAGCATAGGTGGTTCTAGCCCCACGGACAAATTGAAGCGAAAATTCAAGAATTATATATTCTATATATTTAAAATGAAGTTTCCTCGAAAATTCAATTATTTATTTAATTTATCTAGCACAATTATGATAAAATTTTGTAAACCTTGACATTCATGAAGTTTTGTTTTTTTTTATAAATTCTCTGTTACGTACGAGACTAGTTTTATATCTGATTAATGTAGGTCATGAATTTCATGTCATCTTCCCTATTTTCTGCGTGGTTTACTGCATTTAATCATTTATTTTGTCGCCGTACAAAGAGTAACGGTCCGTAATAACTCACGCTCCTGTCTAGTAAGCGTATTGATCGCCTGTTTTCCGCCAATCAGAAAACACCTTGCTCATAACTGTCCTATCCCAAGTCGTTCTCCCCTGTTTATGTGTTCAGAAACTATTGGTTTGGTACATATGGGGAAAGCTTAAATCAATCTTAATTTCAAATACTCCTATTTCAGTAGAGATTGATTTTGACTAAGTAAGCCTCAAGGCATTTGTTTATTAGTGGAATGGTCTATAGACAGATGTATGCGTTCTAATTTCAAGTTAAGATCCTTTATTACAAACTAAGCAAGAGTATCCTTAGAAACTTCGGACGAAAATAGCTATTAAAATTAACTAATATCCACAAAGCTTCGCAGCTTCCTTGGGGTTGTTGTTTTCAGTCATTTTCGCAAAATAAAATCCGTGTAAAAAGGAGAAAACTTCCTTATCTTGTTACCGTTGTTTCCTAGCATTAAGTTAGGAATCTGTTTGAAGAGGGGGTAAGAGCCATTTCGTTTAAGGTGTCCTCCTGTTCCAGTCATCCCCCCTGATATACTTTTGAATGTGTCTAATTTATAAAGATACTTTAAAATTCATGCAAAACGTTTAACTGGCTCATAAAAACTGAGCGACAGTAATTTAATAAAGTGTCTTTCTCTTACAACAAATTTGAGTTAAAATTTATGTTTCCCTTGTTTATTGTATCTTTAAAGGAGTAGAAGATAATTTTAGTTTAAAATTATAAAGGGATACTAAACGCGAAATGTTTCATTTACTGATTCTGACAAAATGATCGAGAAACTTGTCTTTTTGTTCATCCCTCTTATTTTTTTTTTTTGTCTTTTTAAATAGAGGTACAAGTGAAGAATATATATTCCAGCTGTTTTTCCATTCCCTTAAATATTCTTACACAGTAACGAAAAATTTCAAGGTCATTGCACATTTCAATTACAAGAAAAAACCTCAGGCAATTTATCATGTATCTGTCATGCAATTGAATATTAAAGTTATTACTATGGACACAGGGTATGAAAATAATCAGCATTGAACATAGTACTCAATCTTTAACGACCATTGTATTATTATAATTATTTTTTTTTATTTGATAATGCCCCTAAATTGTTTTTGAAAAACGCCTGACCATGAATAAATGACGGATTAAATCGGGGATGTTTTTTTTCATGTAGGCAGGAAGTTATAAATTATAGTTGGGTTGCCGTCTGATTATTCCGCAGACCCTTTTCTCTATTTTTCTTGCAAACAGCTAATCAATGCTTACTAGCTTGTCTAATTGTACGCGTTTAAAGTATACCGGAACAAAATTTAAATGCTATAATTTAGTTTTATTTTTAGACAGGAAAGCTATGGAGTAAAATTAATAAAGTTACGAACAAGGAAATTCTCATAGAACGGTTTTGGTATAAATTTATGCTTTTAAAAATATAATTCTCCAATTTATAGTTTCACAGAGGCGTCATGAAATATTTCTCAGAATAATTATATATAAAAGATACAAACTATGTCGTAAATTAGGTCTACACTTTTTTGCTTAGAACAAAAACGAGTTGCAGCATCTATTTTCCGAGCACAAGATTGCGGAGGAAAATTTAAGCCCAAAGCTTTTTTATGGGTTTTATATTAGATCAAGCCGCCAAAAAGCATGAAAAATTATTTCCTTTGGTATGAAATTCCTTTGATACTCCTTCTAGCTTTCGTTTAAAAAAGTAAAAATCGCTCAGTCATAACTTGTTTGTCAGTTACATTTATCCAAAGTTTAACCTGTAATTTCTGCATTGTTACATCTCACACTATGTGACAGCTGTGCTTTCTTTCATAATCCAGAATAATCAGGGAAACATAATTTCTCCAGGGATGGGCAACCCATCAGATACTTTCCTTGGAGGGAGGGTAAGTTCGAAAAAGAAATCTTTCCAACTAAAAGTATATTTTGCAGATTAAAAGTATTTTGGTCTTCCACTGGGAGTAGCTACTCTATCATAACTCCTCTTTGAGGAGGCCTTGAAAACTTTACAAATTATTTAGCGTCTTTGAGTATTTTAGGAAATCTTAAGGTAGTTCATTTAAAAACCATACGGTATATGTGACATGAAAATATTGTACGTTAAAGTTTCAAGACAAGAACAGTATGAAGTAGAGGCGAAGTTAACCAAATTTCTACGATAAGATTTAAAATACAGGGTTTAATGAATCTTCTAACCTATTTATTTCTAGTCTTATAGAGACTAGGAATAGGAGATCAGCTGATATTAAAGCTTTAGTGAAGGTCTTATGGTTTTACGGTATATGGAGTTAAAATGAGAGTTATTTTGTACAACAAAAGCATTGTTGCGGTTAAGGTAGGTGGCGAGGTTAATTGTTGGTTGGTGTGGAGGCAGGATTTAAGCAGAGTTTTGTCTTATCCCAGACCATATGAATTATTGTAATGGATATTGTCCTACTGAACAAATCAAAGACAAGGGGGAGCATATTACCAAATAGAAAGGTAAAACTCTTCTGGACTTAAATTATGCAGATGGGTTGGATAAAAATGTTAAAGAAACGAAGTAATTTTGTAGAGTTTAGAGGATTTTGGCTACGAGAATATACTTGAAATTTGTGTTAAGAGGAACTTAAAGAGGAAAGAAGAAAGAGTTAAGAGGAACTTAAATCAGGATGAAGAAGTAATGCTGCGTAGCGACGAAAAACGTAGAGAAACGAAGAAAAGCGAGATAATTCACAGGCAGGGAAATATGAAGAAAATATAGATACTTCGGTCGAGACCTCTGCTCAGTCCTCCTGGGTGCAAAGAGAAGACTAAAAAGTATCTACAAGTCCACAAGGAAAAAAACAGATCATAAAAAATAAATAAAAAAGAGAGTCACTTTCTTAAGTAACGGTAAAAATCGACAAAATCAGGCCCTTTTTTACCGTTACTTTAGAAAGTAACAATCTTCTTTTATTTTATTAGTTTTTAAGGTTCATCCTTTATTTGTGATGCCCTGTGTACTCTTAACTACTTTTTATTCTTCTTTTTGTTCTGAAGATGACTGAATAAAGATCTCAGAGGAAATATTTGCTATTTCTTTCTGTTAAGAAGCTGTGAATTACCTCGTTTTTCTTTGCTGTCTTACGCTTCCTCGATTTGTCATTACTGGGAGCTTGAAAACCATTGACGAAAAGAATAAAAAAGTAAATAGCTTCATTTATTTTGTCACATTATTAGTAAGGATGTAGGATGCAGTGGAGATATAAAGAGTAGAACAGCCAAGTCGGAGGAGTTTCACTCTTTACAATTGAAAAAACTATGGAAGAATATGAAAATACGCTTTCATGCCAAAATAAGATACTAGAAGGCACTGTATAGGAAGAGGCCACGCAGAAGGATTTAGAACAAATAGAATCTTCATGGGAGGGAGGAAATATTGAAGTTCTGAACATAGTTGGGTGGAGGAGTGCATGCAGCTTTACCTATTGGTAGCAGCTTAGTGCTGTGATGAGTTGCTGTTGATTTACCAGTAGGAATAATAGTAATTGCGGATTAATGGCAAAATAAATACAGCATATTCTTCATAATCTTTTAACAGTAACTGCCACCCTCCATCCAAAAGCAAGACATCCTACAAAATATGTTTCCGATTACCTACAGCGTCGTCTCTCGACCCTTTTTGGTGCCACTACCCCTCAAAGTATTAATAGGCTAAAATAAAGCTGTCATAATGCAGGCTTTTTCAATGTTGTTATGTTTCCTTTTTTTATTTATATCCACATTTTTCTGTACAAATGATTGAAGTCAATAATTAACAAATAAGAAGTTCCATCAAACAAGAGTGTTTATTGTTTTCTGTTCATCTGATGTTCCTTGTCAGTAGGATTATGAATTCCAGAACGATGATCTATGGGATTTCAGATAGGTTCTACAAATTATAAATCTATCATTTAATGTGTTGTTTTTGGAATAAACCTATCTTATCTTACCAAGAAAACATTAAATGCGTCATAAAAGAGATCGTTAGTCGTGAGAATAAAATAGTTAGGGTTGTCTCGAGTACTCCTCAATTTAAAGTATACCAACAGTAAACTAAGGTTAGTTATATCGCTTTTAAAAAAAGTTTATTAAGTTTCAGGAGCTTTCATCTAACTAATTCACAAAACTAGCCCTGCCCCCCCCCCCCTTGGTAAAAGACCAGTATATTCAAACTTTTATTAAAAGTCTTAATTCATTCCCAGTGGCCATTAATTAACTGAAGATATTTTTAGTGACAAATACGAGAAATCATAGAATTCTATGTGTCATACACATATTTTATTTGCAAATAAAATATCAGGTAAAATATTCGAAAAAAAAATATAAGAAAATTCTTAAATATTTACGTGCAATAATAAATATGTTAAAGCTCATCATCAATTTATGAGTGAAATTTTCATGCGAAAATTACAGTCCATCAAAAAAAACCAACAGCTTGAAAACCATCGAAATTTTAAATGGAGTGTAGAGCCATCTAGCCAATACCACTACCCCCCCTCCCCGTCACAAGAAATTTTGAGATTAATTTGTTTGATATTCTCTTAAAAAAATACACCACAGGTAAAAATGGAAGAAAGGAAGAAAAGGATTATATAACCCCCTGATCCCCTCCCTGGATATGATATGGACCATACCATTTTAAATTTACTAATTATAGTCTACATTGTTTGAAATATTAAAAATATATCCTCCATGGCCCTTATCAGCTTATCAGGTACAAACGAACAGATTAGCCCAAGAGGTGAATACATAATGGAGGTTGTACAAATCTTCAATTAATCAGCAAAAATTGGTAAATATTACGATAAATTATTGGGAATATCAAACAAATTAATCTAAAAATTTCTTGTGAGAAGAAGGTAGTAGTATAGGCTAGATGGCTCTACACTCCATTTAAAATTTCGATGGTTTCAAGCTGTTGGTTTTTAATTACTTTATTTGGACTATGGGCCACAATTCTGCTGTTGCCTCTCTTGGCAGGCTGTAATTAAGTGAATGTAGCAATTTAAACTTTTATAGATTAATTTCCCCTGCTATGGATTTCAAAGGTTACATGCGCATCATTATTAATGTCTTGCAGGAATAACACGTCGTTTTTATAATTCCTGAAAACGATTTAATTATTAGTCTTACATCCTTAACAGGGGCGTTAAACTGGAGGCCCTCCCCCAGGCCTCAGTTTTCCCCAGATTCAGACACCAGTTTGCCCTCTTTCCCCAGCTGAAATTTGGTTTCCTCAAAAATCTTTCAAAAATAAGCCTGCATAATTCAAGTATCCACAGAAACGGATGAGTTTTCTTTAGTATATCTTTACCTTTATGGTGCTATATGGCTCATTTTTCAGTTTTCACTGTCATTTTCACTTGATTTGGGAAAATGTTCTCTAACTTTGCCCCCCCCCCCCTCCCCAATATTTTGACAAAATTCCGCCACTGCTCCTTAGTCTTCTTTTTTTCGGCTACATTATCTACTTCTATAGCATGCAGCGCTACCTATTTTTACAACATATATCAGGATATAGAACTTTCCAAAACATCATTTGCTTCAAGCAACGTTTTTTTGTATGTTCAGAAAAGTGAGTGTTAAAAATGGAACTTTATTAGTTTTAAGAGCTTAGTTGAATTTTGCCTTTCTGAAATTCATAGATCAATTTATCGGTTTCTACACCTAAAAAGTCCTACCTTCCCGATACGTTTCCATAAACGGTAAGTAAAGAGCGATTTACTTACCCTTTACTTACAGTCAATAGTAGCTGGAACTTAATTAAATTAAATTTGAAGAAAATATATGCATAAAAAGATTGTATTTTCTATTCTTCTTCCAAATTCACAGCTATCAGTCAAAAGTTACGTATAAGAACATTCGCGTAAATCTGGAGAGAAGAGAGAATATCTTGAAAAGTGTAGCCTTAATAAAATCTAAACCATTAAATTCAAACAATCTGAGCAACCTAGAGTGGAGATATTGTTTTCATTTTTCTGTGTAAGCAAGTAAAGACTTTGGAATTTTCCTAAGAATAATGATCAAAATGCAGCTTTTCCAGTTATGTTAGTTTTTGTTTTGTTAGTTGTGAGTGTAAGGGCTTGCATTGACTGAAATTTTAAATTCCTGTGGCCTTTTTAGACAACATATCGTTTTTAGAAACACTTTTTCTGGAATTTTACCCAGAAGTGGTGTAATATCTGTTTTTTTTTTGTAGCAAAATATTAATTCAGACCTCAATAAAGCCAAAATAATTTTAAGTCAAAATTTTGAGACAAACAGTTGTTTTTTTGTTGTTGTTTTTTTTTTGTTGAAAAGCAAATTCATGTCATCTCGGTATCTAAGGACGTACTGCCACGGGATAGCCTTTTTGTCCCGGAATATAAGTAGTCTATTCAAAACACTCAGTTATTACAGGAATAGTTAAACTTATTTTATAGTTTTTGGCAGAGCTATAAATAAAATACCCCTTCCCCCTTTCATGGCCTGGGAGTAATTTTACTTCTGCAAAGTTTTCACTTGTGCTAATTTAAAACCGTAAAGAAAAAAAATATTAGTAAGCTACAGCCATTTCACAAATCTACATTTAAAAGCTATTTTAAATTCTAATTATATTAGCCTCCTTTCCTCACCTAGAAATCTGTCTATTAGAAATTAATTTTAAAGAGTCGGGGGAGAGGGATCGCAGAACTTTTTAATAATCCCAATTTAGTGTGTATGGCGAATGGACCTAAGCAAAGCTTTTTATTCTCAGAGAATAGCTATATAGCTATTCTCTGAAAATAATATAGTAGATGAGTGTTTGGGAACAGACTGCAGGGTCACGGGAGCAGTAAACCCGCTTATTCTTAGGATAGCCCTAAAAATGATAGTAAAATAAAACATGATTTTACGAAGTAAATGAAAATAAAAGTTTATATGAAGAAGTTGCAGCTTGTTACAATCCTTTGCTCTCGACACTAAAGTTTGATATTTTTTTCTAAATTGGACGTTTTTCATAGAATTTTTCAATGTTAAAGATGGGATGACAGTTTAAAGTAACGTTGCGTCAAATGGAATCCAAATAATGGTGCTACAGCAAAAACAACATTGTAGCTGATGGAGCAATAAAGTAGCTGCTATGTCTTTTTCCCTTTTTTGTCATATGCAGAAGCATGTTTAGGATTTGATTTACTTTTATGTCCAATTTTCGTAAACGCCGCCTAAATGAAGTTTGTTACTTACTTAAAAGACTTATATTCATAAAACGTCAATTACATTTATTCTACTCCGTTGTTTCTTTTTACAGCAATAAAAGATTTGAAAAGGAAAAAAGTTCAGCAGTCAATTTACTTTATACCTCTGTCTTAATATAACTATTTTTCCAGAATACCATATAAAAGAAGAAAAGATTTTGTGACCGAGTTTCCATTTAAGGTCATAGCGCCATCTATACAAAAACTAGCTGTCAATCAAATCTTTATATGGACGGTTCAAAATTCAAATCCATCAATTCTTTCACAAACTTTATATATTTCATCAGCTGTAGCAGGGTTATGGAGACCAATACTAAAAATCTTCCGTCTATAACTGGTAGTTTAGGAGTCATTCTGCTCTTTAGGCTCTCCTCGAATTGGATACTCTTCTTCTGCATTCAAACACTGCTTCTTGTTTTCTTTTTTATTCTTCAGAATGTATGTCATTAATAAATTCTGACTTACCTTTAATTCACATATTTCACGTATATAGGATTTTTGCAGGTGGCAACGATTATTCGGTCGAAATATGATAATTACAGCTTTGTACGGCTTTACGAAATAAATTTCCAATTTTCTGAATTATCGTCCAACCTCATGAATCTCAATTTTACCGGTGAATCGTCTTAAAAAAATGCATCAGGAATATTAGAGGATGAAATTCTAAAACGATTCCCTAGGCTAATTTCTGCTGTAGATGTGTGCATGGAAGTTTTAGCTTTATAACAGAGATTTCTTCAACTGCATCAGAGGCCAGCAATCCATTGAAGAGAAAGGAGTATCGGTAAGCACTTAAAAACATATTTCCTAGCCATAGTTGTGACTGAGAATCCAGTTCTAAATGTTTCCTTTTGAGAAATTAAAAACACCATTTTGTTGTTTTGAATTTTTACCGCCCAATGTCCGATGCAAATAAAATTCCAGCGTCAGCCCCTTATAATAAATTATAATATTAGCATGCAATTTTCGAATCCGACTTTTCGATCGTAATATTTCGTAAAAAGATATGTGTGTGTGAACATATTTTGTGAACAAATGAAAAAATTTGTATGTGTTTGAACCCAGGGCTACTGCAAAAACAAGGAATTTTAACATAAATATTGGCTTTTATACATTGAAGCAATGTGATGAAAAGCCTACCTCATATTTAAAAAAAAAGTGCTATTTTATTTAGCTGAGTAAATGTGAATAAATGGGCTCTTACATTCAAAACATGATTAAATGTAAATAAATCTTTATTGTAAACAGTGGGGACCTAAGTGGTCGGACCCCGTAATATATGGAATTACGCTATTCTGATGTTACGAACTAGTAGAAATCAAATATTTTTTGTCAATAAAATTAAAGAGCAACTAGTGAAACCGAACAGGTATTAACCTATACATTATAAGGGACATTTAACACTTTCCTCCCTCCTCCTTCAGCTGGTCCACTCTCTACGATAAAATCTTATTCTTTTATTTCATGCTTTAGATTGAATGCTGTAACACGAGAGTAAACCGATGGTTTTTTTTTCAAATACTTTGAGAATCAGAGGTTTTTTTTTTTAATTCACTTCACAGATGCCAAGATTCGTTATACTGACAAACTTTTTCTTGTATTCTGTTTATTGTGGTTTTTCTTAAATGTTTGCCTTATAATGTAAGTAATCAAAAAAACATTTCAAAAAAATAAGTTTTTCAAAAAAAAGTAAAGAACTCCATTGAACCAAAAATGAACAAAAATAGAATCAAATGATCTACCAAGCATACAACTACGACAAATCAGAATCCATAAATAAATGAATTAATAAATAAATCATTAAATTAATAATAAATAAATAAATTGAAAAAAATTCAAATGCATTTACTGAAAAAAAATATGCATTGTCAGGTTAAGATACATATGCTGATATTTATTCCTTAAAATCTTGATTAATTTTTGATCTCTTAAAATTATAAAAATGAAAATATTAAAAAGAATTTTTTCAGTAAAGTACAAATTATGTTCTGACTTTTAGAAAGCATACGAGTTTAGAACCCTACTCATTTTAATTTCTGCTAGGTTTGAGTTTGACTCTGTTATTTATTTTAATTTCTGTTTGTTTTGGGTTCCATTTATTTGTTGATACTGATTTGTGGTAGTTGTATGATTGTTACATTATTTGATTCTATTTTGTTCATTTTTGGTTAATTGAATTCTTTACTATTTTTTGAAAAATTTATTTTGTGGAAAAAGTTTTTTTTAATTAATTTCTGTTCGTTTTATATTGACATAGTTTTTTTAAGGGAAAAAGACTGAGCCCCTTCGAAAGTTAAACAACCATCCCTTCCATAAAAATCTTAAATACCCTCTGGGTGTAACTTGAAGCACTTTTCCCTAATCTCTAGTGTTTGTTTCAATCCCAAAAGCCTTGTTGTGTGATGTTTAGACTATTTAGAATAGAATGGCCATCTCAAAATTTATGTTAGATACATTTCAGGACAATATGACGTGTTAGTATGGATAGGGAATAGCTACCCTCCAATCACTTTGGCTCTTAAAAAGAGCACTAGAGCGTCTGATTACCGACCCAATGAGCCCCCTCCGAAGTTTATAGGACCTTACTTTCTATGAAAACCGAAGTGTCTGGGGAAATGATGGACGTGGGGGGGAGCTTTGCCCTCTGACCACTTTCAAATAATAAAAAAGGCCATAGTCCTCTCAATTTGCAATCGAATGAGCCCTTTTTGATGCTTCTGCGACAAAACTTTCTATAAGAACCTTATATGCCCAAAGGGCGTAACTTACGTTCCTTATCCTGAGGACTATGGGGGAGGGTTTTCATTCTCAAAGACATAATTTCCAGACCTTTCAACTACGTTGAACAAAAGAGCCATATCAAAATGATGACCGTCTGTGTTTGGGGAAATGACGGGCCCTTTTTGAAGGGTCCATCTTGAAGCCCTTATGAATGAGCCCTTTTTGAAGTTTTTACGACAACGATTTCTATAAAAACCTTGCATACCCCCAGGGCATAGCTTACAACCGTAGCCCTGAGGGCTGTGGGGGGGGGGTTGTCATACTCAAAGACATAATTTCCAGACCCTTCAACTATGCTCAAGAAAATGGCTATATCAAAATGTGATCGGAAGTGTTTGGGGAAATGACCGGCGGGGGGGGGGGGATTTACCCACCGATAACTTTTTACAAAATCTTAAAAATTTTGATTGAATGTGTTGGGGGAAATGGTGGGCGTGAGAGGGAGTTAATCTCCCTCCAATCACTTACGACTATTAACACGGGCACTAGCCCTTTCAAATTCCAATCGAATGAGCCCTTTCCGAAGTTTCTACGAAAAAACTTTTTATAAGAACCTTATATGCCCCCAGGGTATAACTTACAAATCTTACCCTGAGAACTATAAGGGGTTGTCATTCTTAAAGACCTAATTTTCAGAACTTCAACTACGTGGAAAAAAAATTGCTTTCCCGAAATTTCAAATTGGATGTGTCTGGGGAAATTGTGGGTGTTAGTTGCCCTCCAATCACTTTTGACTATTACAAAGGGCACTAGCCCTTTCAATTTTCAATCGAATGAGCCCTTTTTGAGGTTTCTACAACAAACTTTTTATAAAAACCTTATATGCTCTGCCCAGGGCAAAACTTACAACCTTTGCCCTGAGGGCTGTGGTGGGGATCCTTAAAGACATAATTTCCAGAACTTTCAACTACGTTTGAAAAAATGGCTATCTCTAAATTTTGATTGGATGTGTTTGGGGAAACGGTGGGCCTGAGAGGGGTTTTAGTTGCCCTCCAATCCCTTTCGACTATTAAAAAGGCACCAGCCCTTTCAATTTCCAATTGAATGAGCCTTTTTGAAATTTCTACGACAACGCTACCTTTAAAAATATTATTTGGCCCCAAGATATAACTTACACCCCTTGCTCTGAGGGGTGAGGGGGGTTTGTGATCTTCAAAGACCTAATTCCCAGAACTTTCAACTTCGTTGAAAAAAGTATTTGTCCCCGAGTGATGAGTGGACTTATTTGGAGAAATGGTGGGCGTGAAAGGGGGGTTAGTAGCTCTCCAATCACTTTCGACTATTAAAAAGTGCCCTAGCCCTTTCAATTTCCAATCAAACGAGTCCTTTTTGAAAGCTTCAACGAAAACCCTTTCTATAAAAACGTTATATGCCCCCAGGGCTAAAACTAGAACCCTTGCTTTTAGGGCTCAGAGAGGGTTATCATTCTCAAAGACCTAATTTACAGAACTTTCAACTACGTTGAACAAAATGGCTATCTCAACATTCTGATTGAATGTACTTGGGGAAATGGTGGTCTTGAGATCGGGGTTAGTTACCCTCCAATCCCTTTCGACTATTAAAAAGGGCACTAGCCCTTTCATTTTCCAATTGAATGAACCCTTTTTGAAGTTTCTGCGATGCTATCTATAAGAACCTTATATACCCCCAGGACATGAATCACAACCCCTTCTCTGAGGGGTGTGGGGGGTTTGTCATCCTCAAAGACATAATTTCCAGAACTTTTAACTACGTGGAACAAAATGGCTATCTCCAAATTTTGATTGGATGTGTTTGGGGAAATAGTGGGTGTGAGAGGGGGGTTAGTGGCCTCTCCAGTCACTTTTAACTATTAAAAAGGGCACTAGACCTTTTAATTTCCAATTAAATGAGCCCTTTTGAAGTTCCTACGACAACTCTTTCTATAAAAACCTTATATTCCCCCAGGGCATAACTTACAACCCTTGTCCTGAGGGCTCTGAGGGGGTTATCATCCTTAAAGACCTAATATCCGGAACTTTCATCTACTTTAAACAAAATGGTTATCTCAATATTTTTATTGGGTGTGTTTGGAGAAATAGTGGGCGTTAGAGGGGGGTTAGTTGCCCTCTAATCACTTTCGAATATTAAAAAGGGCACTAGCCCTTTAAATTTCTAATCGAATGAGCGCTTTTTGAAGTTTCTATGACAATGCTTTCTAAGAAAAACCTTATATGCCCCCAGGGCATACCCTGTGGACTGTGGGGGGATTGTTCTTCTTAAGGACACATTTTCCAGATCTTTTAACTACATTGAACAAAATGGCTATCTCAAAATTTTGTTTGGATGTGGTTGGGGAAATGGTCGCCGTGGAAAGGATATTACTTGCCTTCCAATCACTTTTGGCAATTAAAAAGGGCACAAGCCCTTCCAATTTCCAATCGAATGAGCCCTTTTCGAAGTTTCGACGACAACTCCTCCGATATGAAGTGCCCTGGTCTAAAAGAATCAAAGAAAGATAGAAATAATATATTGTGCCAACATTGTTCTTTACTTAGGCAGCGCAATTGCGCTGCCTATGATACATGCGGCAACATAAAAATTCAGTAAATTATTTTCTCTTGCAGCCATATTAGTAGCGATGAATATCAGATTTTCATTTAAGTGATCTAGACAAATTATAGGATCATTAAGATAGCAAAGATATTCTGTAGAAACATTTTCTTTCAACCTGAGAATATGACAATGAAATTTTTCGTTTTTTTCATATCTATAATGACCTAAAAAAAATGCGGTTTAACTGCCTTAAAGCCTTTTAGCTTGTCTGTGGTGAGCTGATTCTCAGTCAAAGTAAAAAAAAAATTCTTCCATTTTTTCTCTAATATCCTCAGAAAAATACGTTACTGCACTTCATAACACGCTAATTAATGTTATTTTTTTTTATTCTCAAATTTATTGTGTGTGAGATTGCGTTGAGTTTTTAAGGTGAGCACTTTTGTGTAACAAACTATCGGTAATTATAAATACACAACTCCAATCAAAGATAATAGTTCAAGGCTTTCATCTTTTAGGAGAGCCATTGGGGTGAATATTTATTAAAACGAGTTTTATTGAAATTACTTTACGGATAGTAGTTTTGTATTAGTACTAATGTTTATATAACGTTAACATTAAAACCTATATTAAGTGATCATGCTGATAAGGAATAAAATTAAATGTATAGTTTAAATTTTAAGCTTAAAAGATTAAATATTACTTTCAAAAAGTCATTTTTGAATCGAGTTCAATTGTTTTTACCTTAAAAATTACCTTAAATCGCACTTGCTAGCGATATGGACGAGTCCAGTGTACGCCAGTTAACGTTTTTGAACGAGAGAATGGTCAATTTTCTTAATTAAACCCAGTTCACGCTATGTTTTTGCTATAATGTCTAAATAGAGATATAAAGATAGTGCAGCCATCTTTCCAACACAAGACACTTGAAGCATGAGCGATTTTAGAAATCGCTCTTATAACCACTAGAGACCAGGCTAACGCCATCTATTAATCATAAAATATAGATCCCACTGAAGTATTAAAAAAGAAAGCGAAATATAAATACTGGTGTGCAAATGTACTTTCGTGGAAGTGGCCAATCCGCGGGGAGGGGGAGGGGGGGTGAGGGTGAGTGGGTACTTGCCCCCATAAATTAGTCTAAATTAGTCTAATTTACTTAATTAACGCAAGTTTGCGTTAATTAAACTTGCTCCTAACACAAGTTTATCAGATAAACCTATTTTGCGCCCCCCTAAACAAAATCCTGGATCTGCCCCTGTTTCGTGGATGGAAAAGAATTGGTGGGGGGTATAAGGTTGTATTTAAAGCACATGTTATTTTAGAGCTCTTAGTAAGTTTTTAGTGCAAAAAACATAATAATGTCTTTGTTGTAATTCCCCTTTTCTTATAGTAGGGGTTAAACAAGAACATTGTTTTGGAAGGGGTCCAGCTCATATTATTGGCAGAAGCAATCGGGGAAGATACGGGTATATTTTCTCACGGTTTTATAATACTATGGAAAAATAGCATATTTAATGATGGCATTTCAAAATTGATGGCCATTGTCTAAAAGAAAAATGGTAAAAAAAATATACTATTTTGAACTTTGTTAAATAATAGGAAATTACAGTTAAAATTATAAGTTATCAATTCCATTGCTATATTCCCATTCAGGTCCTTTGACTCATAAGTGAGTCAAAGGACCAACACGCATTAGCTTCATGGAATGAACCTGTGTTAGACTTTTCTGTTGACGAGCGAATACAACTTTTTTCTTAAAATTTAGTTCAACAGTCTAGTGAGAATCTAATAACCTTCAAAAGATGCAACCAAAATACTAGGATTAAGGCTAAAATCCAAAACCATAGTTGTTTGGTCACCAAAGAGGTTCTACAAAATATTGTTTTTTTTCTTTAAATATTTGCACTAAAAATACATTTAAATTGAAATAATCACAATAGAATGGACAATGTTTTTTTAGGTCAATGGATTAATTGATTAGAATGTAAATTTCTGAGACCACACCCACGAAAGTGTAGAATGAAAATTAAGTTTTAGAATTTGAGAAGTACAGTCTAGAGAACTTTTATCACTGCTAACCTAGTAGATTCATTGAAAAACCAATAACAGTTTAATACAATAGTTTTACATACAGGGATAACCCTAGCGCAAGGATATCCATACGAGAACTTTAAAATTGAGTTTAAGAGATAGTCACATCAGGAATCATAATAACACAATTAGAACTATATAGTCCTTGTCGGGCAACCGTCAAGGGAAAAACAAAAAGCAGGCCCCCCCCCAAATGGGGTGGGAGGATGTCGAGAGGAAAGATTTAAGGGAAATGGGAAATCCTTTGGAGGTTGTAAAGAGGGAGGTTTGAAGAGATTGGGATGGAGGAAGAGCGTGCGTAGCTGTGTTGGCCTAAGGTATCTTGGTGCTGCAGTGAGTTGCTAGTTGAAGCAGTAATTATATAATCCAAGAACTTTACTTCTCTGTAATTTCTATGTACAATTGCTATACCAGCAACCAGTAATAGTTCGATCCTCACTGACATTTGGAAGCAACTAATGCTGTTCGAATACAATGGTCGAGCCAAGAGTAGAATTTAATAATTTAAGAATCAACTTAAGAATTTAAAGCTATTACTAGGATGAAACAAGATAGTAGAAATTTGAAGAATATTATTGTAGTAGAAAAGATGAAGCTTATCATAAAAGGCGGTATCTCTGAGCAGATTCGAATAGAAATCGACAGTAATCCATGCACTATAAACAAAAGTGAGAATGCTGCATAAGCCCAAAATATTTCCAAGTAAAACTTAGAGCTTTGGTTAATTATCCTCAATACTAATCTGCACATGTAATGTAACCATGTGATAGAAGCAAACCCTCTTCATCACACCTAATAAGCAGAGTTTGCAGCTGATTGTCATCAAGTTCTACATCTTTAAAGCTATAGTAAAGAAATCCATACTACATGGACACCGGACTGCCAGATGTTTGACGACTTAAAATATGCAAGCACCATCTCTCTGATCAAACAGTTCGTGGTAACGAACTATAAGTAAGGAGCGACCCGGCTCAATAGTAACCGAAACTCTAAAAAACGGAGTTTTGAGATCAATAGATACATCACAGGAATCAAATTTTTATGCTTAATTCAAATATATAAGCTTCATCAAGTTTAGTCTTGCCTATCCAAAGTTACGAGCCTAGCCTTAGAAAATTTGCCTTATTTTCGAAAAAAAGAGGGAAACACCCCCTAAAAGTCATAGAACCTTAATGAAAATCACACCATCAGATTCAGCATATCAGAGAACCCTACAGTAGAGGTTTCAAACTCCTATATGCAAAATGTGAAATTTTGTATTTTTTGCCAGAAGAAAGATCATGGAGGTGTGTTTATTTGCTTTTTTTTGTGTTTTTTTTTCTTTTTCCCTGGGGTGATCGTATCGACTATGTGGTCCTAGAATATCGCGGGAGGGCTCATTCGAACATAAATTAAAAGTTCTAGTGCCCTTTTTAAGTGACCCAAAAAATTGAGGGCAACTAGGCCCCCTCCCATGCTCATTTTTTTCCAAAGTCATCCGATCAAAATTGAGATAGCACTTTTGTTCAGCATGGCTGAAAAATATAATGAATATGTCTTTGAGGATGATTAATCCCCCACAGTCCCCGGGGGAAGGGCTGCTAGTTATGAACTTTGCCCAATGTTTACATATAGTATTGGTTATTGGGAAGTATTCAGACGTTCGGGGGTTACATGCGAGGATCTTTCCATGGAGGAAATTTTCATGGGGGAAGGGACATTTCTCTGAAGGGGGCACCGGACTTCCCAGCATTATAAAAAAACGATCAGAAATTAAATAAATAAAAGCTTTTCAACTGAAAGTAAGGAGCAACGTCAAAACTTAAAACGAAAAGAAATTATTAGGTATATAATTGGGTTCGCCCCCTAGTGAATACCTCGCTTTTTACGCAAACATTTTTTTTAGTACTTTCATAAGAACTATTTATTCTAATTAACGGCCTTTGTTATTAAGGAATCATTCTTAAAGAACTGGAATTTTTTTTTAAATTTAGCGTAAAGAGCGAGGTATTGACTATGGGGCGAACCCCCTAATATACGTAATAAAAGTATACGAATATAGAGGTTCGTTACGTAAGTTAATTCGTAAGTTACGTATATTTATTACTAATAAAATAGTTCGTAAATAAAATTAAACAACTTTCGAGAAAGCCATTAAACCAAAAAAAAGTAAAATTAATATGCAAATTTTGTTTTTCTTATTCATGTACGGTGAGCCAAATTAAAAATCTGTATTAATTCAAAAACGCTGAGAAACTAAATAAAAAAACAAGTTTTTTTTAACTGAAAGTAAGGAGTGACGTTACAAATTAAAAAGAACAGAAATTAGTCCGAAAATGGAAGGGGCTGTCCCCTCAACGCCTCGCTCTTTATGCTAAAGTTTTACTCTTTCTCACAACTCTATTATTTAAAACAATAAAAAAACTTTAGCTTAAGGAGCGAGACGTTGAGGAGGGGACAGCCCCTTTCATATACGGAATGATTTCTGTTCATTTTAAGTTTTAATGTCGCTCCTTACTTTCAGTTAAAAAAAAATTGTTTTTTATTTAATAGTTAAATAAAACTGACAAAATAAATGCTTATGTTTTCTAAGACACAAGAATCCTGCAAGTGTCATACGGGATTAGCAATTCTTTTCTTTAAATTCCACCCTATTTGAACCACAAATACTGTTTTGCGCCAAAAAATATAAGGAAACGAAACTTCGCTCAGACAAAACCTTCCTAACTAAAAAAGACAGATTTTAAAAAAGGTAGACTTTCAAGAAAACGACTTTTGGAGAACGACTATGAATAAACAAAATAAAAAAGCATAATAGAACATATATAGCTTGAATGTGATCATGGGTGCTGCTCACTACAACGCATAAACATACTTGTAAAAACCCAGAAAGCTTTATCAGTTAATGAGTTGACACCCCCTAACTTGATATAAAATAATCGGCAAATATTAAGAGTAAAATCATAGATGGCGAGAAAAAAAATCGCGGTCATGGGTGTTTTTATTAAAGGCGTTATAGGCGTTTATAATAAAGCTTACTTATTGCAAAAAAAAAGTCGTGACTCGGAGAGGGCACAGACCCTCTCCGTTAAATACGCTAAATCACCAAGGACATTAAAAAAATCTAATTCTTTAAAATGGTTAAGTGGAAACTTGCGCCAGCATATGTGTTTTAAAGAATTAAGAAAACTCGGAAACTCAATTTTTAATGAAAAATACCTTCATATGCAGTCATGTAGTTTTACGTTTAGCAGGCGCCAAGTTTGTGAAAATAAGGAACGTGCGTGAAAAATTAGAAGAAAACGAGTGAACAAAATATACCGAGCGAAAAAAAAAATGTTCTGTTAGTGTTACGTCTGGATCAGTTTACAATTTTAATTCAAATAGAATCAAAAAGAAAAAATAGTGACGTAAAAACTGCCCATTTAAATAGTGAAAATTATTTGAAAGTCACAAATTTATTCACCCGTGAGAAATTGTTAATAAAAACAGTTGGGCACTTATCTGTTAGCCAGTACAGAATCGAGAATTTGGGTCTACAGGTACGGGGTTGAAACAACTGAGACGCTTGGGAGATAGATAGAATATATATAATTTCGG
Organism: Artemia sp. Qi Xiang Cuo; assembly: GCF_049724085.1. Taxonomy (NCBI): domain Eukaryota; kingdom Metazoa; phylum Arthropoda; class Branchiopoda; order Anostraca; family Artemiidae; genus Artemia; species Artemia sp. Qi Xiang Cuo. The sequence continues at coordinate 24,535,676 of NC_142808.1, read as the reverse complement.
CTGTATATTTTCACATTAGGGGGGGGTCAAGTATAGTGGGACTGCATACAAAATGCAACCTTACCTAACGAAATCAAAATACAAACTAAATATGTATGAAAATATAGCTACAATGTAGTTTCCCACTGAGCCGAAGCTAATTGTCTCCATATACAAACAGCAATAAACTGGCCATTCTCTGAGTTTATGGATCAAAATTCCCTACTGTGTACTGGTATTTATAGAAATAAAATATTTTATTTCTATAAATATTTTTATAGAAATAAAAAAGATAATATATGGGGGTATTAGTATCAATAGAGATGAAGGGGAATTTAGGATCAATTCAATTTATAATAGTTTAATTAAAAAGCAGGTAAGATTTTCAAAAAGTACTGATTTTAATAATAGTTCTGAAACGAAAGATGACCTTGCGAACAAAGGTCAGAATGGGTTAAATGCTTGGAAAAGTAAACGAACTGCAGCTAAGCTTGCAAGCAAACGAATCCGTTCAATTTATAATTCAAACATTGGTTGATGAACTTGTGAGATTTAATTAGAGGCTATGGGCGGGGGGTTAGCTGACCTTTATTTTTTTGGTTTAAGTATAAATATATTCTTCATTTTTTGATAGATTTCCATTTATATACTGTGAGGAGGCGTGTTTGAATCAATATAGACATTCGATTTTGTTTATAAGCCAGTGAATGGATTTGTTTATTTAATATGTGAGTTTTTTCCTATTTATTTATATTTTTTCTTTTGTTGTTTTCTTTTTTGTTTTTTTTATCTCTTTATGTGTTTAGTATGTTTTTATTTTGATGTAAGTTAAGGTTTTTAAAAAGAACGTTTTTTGTTTCATTTTTTTCTTTTCTTTTTTTTCCCGTTGATAGAGGCTCCCGGACGTAGGGCCGAAATATTCAGAGTATTTTTGTTTAATTAAGTGCTTATTTTATTGTATTCACTGCTTTATAAAAATTAAAACCTGTTTTTCTTGCTTAATTTTTCGTAAATGGAAAAGCAGTGTGGTCTAAGAAATTATTTGTGTACTGGTTGATAAGTACCACAGTTGATTAGAAATTGATGACCAAAAGTTGATTAGAACCATAGGAATATAATTTTCTTTAAATCAAAGGTCTTTAATAATCAAGACTCTTTATTAAGTTTCTACCATTTAAGTTTGCCTTGGTAGATAGTGAGTAACATTAAAAACAGATAAGCAGTAAAAGATGACGAGGCTCATTCCATGTAGCATCTGCTACATGGAATGTAGCAGATGCTACATGGAATGTGGCAGATTCTATGTGCTGCACGTAGACAAGTAGCATCTGCTACCATTGCCACATCCAGGTTTTTTTCGAGGGTGTTTTACACAAGGATTTTTTTCGGGGGGGGGGCTTACACAAAAAACGCATAACAAACTTATTTATATCCGTTTTTGTCATGTTTTTACGAGTCAGACAAATGTTTCAGGGGGAGGTTCAAACACCCTACCCCCCCCCCCCTTGGATACAGCCTTGTTTGCTACATATCATTGAACATTTCGTAGCGTTCAAACTTTTATTTCATAAATATTCTGATTCATTTGGGCAGGATGACAAAACAGAAAAAAGGTCTCTAGAGCAGCTGTTATATTGTCCAGATTGCATATTTTTATATTATTTCCCCTCTGGGATGGCGTTCGACCTCAAAGACCACTCTTCGATTGAATTGCCGTCTGGAGCCTAGTATCTATAAACAAAATATAGCATTGATCATACCTTTCCAAGTTTATCACGTTCTCTGGTCACGCTAGATTCTAGTTCCATTTAGTTTTAGATTTACATTTATAAAATTTTCGTTTTCAAATCCAGGAATAATGCTCACTCATTGAAAAGTTAGAACAAACTGACTCTTCTTAATTGACCTAAGACTCAGTTCCATACCTTCACTTCATTATGCTTAATTTTTTGTTCTATTTAAGCTTAAAGAAAAAAATATACAAAAAAAGCGCACCGAGAAGGTTCTTTTTTTGCTTCAAAGGGTTCTTGATACCTGCGTTACTTAAGGGATTTATTTTCCATACCGCAATTAAAAGCATAGGGGTGACCTAACGGGCAATCACAAGGCTCGTTTGAAAGTAAGATTAGCCAGCATTAGGCATTAGTGTTCTTCATGTTGTATGTTTTTTCTGTTTTGAAAAATGTGAGCGTTTTATGTGGTAAACAAAACAGTTCGATGGGTAACGAACTGTAAATAAGGAACAACCCGGCTCAATAGTAACCAAAACTCTAAAAACGGAATGTTGATACCAATAAATACATCAGAAAAACCCACTTATTATGCTGATTTCAAATATATAAGTTTCATTAAGTTTAGTTTTACCTATCAAAGGCTACGATCCTGAAAAAATTTGCCTGATTTTCCAGAAAATGGGAAATACTTCTAAAAACCAAACAATCCTTATGAAAATCATAAGATCAGGATTCAGCATATCAGAGAAACCTACTGTAGAGTTTTCAAGCTCCTGTCTGCAAAATTGGGGAATTTTCTATTTGGCAGAAGAAAGATCAAGGATGCGTGTTTATTATTATTTTTTTTGCATGAGTGATCGTATCGACCCAGTGTTTGTAGAATATCGTAAGAGAGCTCATTCGAACGAAAATTAAAAGTTCTAGTGCCCTTTTTGAGTGACCAAAAACATTGGAGGGCAGCTAGGCCCCCTCCCACGCCATTTTTTCTCAAAATTGTTTCATCCAAATTTTGAGACGCCCATTTGTTTAGCATATTTGAAAGGCCAAATAATTATGCCTTTAGAGATATCATGACCCCTTACAGCCCCTGGTGAAAGGTCTAAGTTATAAAATTTACCCATTGTATGCTTATAATATTTGGTTTTGGGACGTATGCATACATTGTCCGGGTAGGGGGGAGACAAATTTTCTGCTGGGGGGATTTTCTATAGGGAGAATTTTTCAAAAAGGGGATTTTCCAGGAGATTAATTTTTCGGGGAAATTTTTACAATGGGGGAATTTTCCTGAACTCCTATACGAAATTCTTCTTATATCTTGCTGACTCTTTGCTGACTCAATTTTACGCGTGGCAACGTTAAGGGTCAATTGCCCTGGGTAAGTTTTCACCAGGATTGAATTGTCTAGAGAATATATCCGTGAGGAGGAGGGATTTTTCCGTGGAGGTAGAGCTGGATTTCCTAGCATTATTAAAAAACAATCAGAAATTAAATAAAAAAACAAGTTTTTTCAACTTAAAGTAAGGAGCAACATTAAACTTGAAACGAACATAAATTATTAAGTATACTAGGGGGCTGCTCCTCTTCAATATCTCGCTCTTTGCGCTAAAGTTTGGATTTTGTCCCAATTCTTTAAGAATGACTCCTGAACCACAAGGTTCATTTAATTAGAACAATAAGAAGTTTTTTTAAGTACTAAAAATTATAGCGCAAAGAGCGAGGTGTTGAGGAGAAGTAGCCCCCCTCATATACTTAATAATTTTTGTTCGTTTAAGTTTTAATGTTCCTTCTTTATTTCAATTGAAAAAACTTGTTTTTTATTTAACTGTTTGAAGACGGACATATTTCAAGTTACAAAAGTATATGAATTGAAAACTATTCAATTATAAAGTATTAATAAAAGCAACAGTTGCCATATAGTAATTACTAGAAAATCAGTAATTACATAAAATAGTTCTCGCCGTTGAACTGGAAGTAAAAACTCGTTGTGTCAATAGTAACCAAAAATTTAAAAAAGGGAAATTTGATATGAATATAAGCATCAAAATAAAACTGCTTTTCCCGGTTTAAATCTATACAATTCATTCAGCTTAAATCTGCCAATCAAGATCTATTAGCACAAGACCATTTTCAATATTTTTAAAAAGAAAGAATGCATTCCCAGAGAAAAAAAGCGGGGAGAGGGTAATTGACCAAAATTAAATCCTCAAATTGAGCATATTCAAGAATCCTATATCGGATGTTTTAAGAAGTTTTGCATTTTTTTTTTCAAAAAGGCTAGTAAGCGATAAGTGTTTACTTTTTTTTCAGTTAATTTGAGCAAAAATTCAAAGTTCTAGCATTCCTTTTAAGCATCAAACATTACCGTGCAATAGAAAATTTCCTATTTCTACCATTGTGCTCTGTCAAACAACATTTTAGGCCTGAGCGAGGCCATAATGTTATTGACTGAAAATTCTGATGCACCCAATTGGCATTAAAATTATTAGAAAGCCGTAAAAATGGTCTTCTGGCTTCAGGGGCTTTACTCACTAAGCGATGGCACGTTCGTCCCTAAACGAATATACAGTCTTTATAAAATAAAAGGATATTACATAGAAAGTATATGTGGTATTACTAGCGACTACACAGCATTAAGTATTTGATTAAATAAAAAAAAACAAGTTTTTTTTAGCTGAAAGTAAGGAGCGACATTAAAACTTAAAACGAACAGAAATTATTCCGTATATGAAAGGGACTGTCCCCTCCTCAACGCCTTGCTCTTTCCGCTGAAGTTTCTTATTGTTTTAAAAAATAAAGTTGTGTGACAGAGTGAAATTTAAGCGTAAAGAGCGAGGCGTTGAGGGGGGGGGGGGCAGCCCCTTTCATATACGGAATAATAGTAGAGATGCCTCAGGAGGTCCGGACGGGACTCCTTATTTGGGCATAGAACCACGTGGTTTATGGTTTTCTCAATGAGAATGGAAAAACAGTATTTTTCTCACTTGAAAAAACAGGAATTTTGTCACATTTATGGATGTTTTCTTGGATGGTTATGTGTGTTGGCCAATTTATTTGATGTTTTTCATGGATGTCACCAGCAATTCATGTCTTTTTTATGGTTTTTGTCAGTGAGAATTTGAAAAACAGGAACTTTTTCAATTTTATGGATGTTTTTATGGTTTTTGTCAGTGAGAATTTGAAAAACAGGAACTTTCTCACTTTTACGTCTGTTTTATGGTTTTTGTCAGTGAGAATTGGAAAAACAGGAACTTTCTCACTTTGATGGATTATTGAGTCTAATGGGGACAGGGTCAATGACCTCTTTCTCCAGGTGTGTTGTTGTTGCTCGAGGCACATATTATGGGTGTCCAGGAAACAGTTAGATCAAATGTTTCCTTCTTAACCAATCAAATGGCCTTGTTTACATAACAATTTGACCTTGATATTTCTTATATAACGGACATACAATGTGATTAAATTATGAGGAAATATTTTGACACAGTTCAAACATCATTGGATAAATTTGATGAATTAGAAGCCTTGGCAACTTCAATTTACCATGTAAGTACATTTTTTATTTTCCAATAAAATTATTTTCCTTGGTCACCCTCCAGTATATTCAGGTAAATCCCTCCCCCCATACAATACAAACATCACTATACAATCTTTATACTCGATGGAAAACGTAAAATATATTCTTTTTACCCTCGAAACCTAACCCCCCCCATACAATACAAACATCACTATACAATCTTTATACTCGATGGAAAACGTAAAATATGTTCTACATACCATCGAAACCTAATCCCCACCCCCAACCAACATTGTTTTTACAATCAAATTCTCGCAAAAAGAAATAATTGTCTTTTCGTTAAAGTTTAGCCTTTCTCTAATGTGATTTAAAGTGTCTACTGACTTCTGTCAATTTTTAAAAAAAATACCACTCTGTTTTGACACAAGGCTCTATGCAAGGTTAAAACTAGATTTCACCTCTGGTCCCTCTGTGTTTATGAACGCGGTGGTCAAAGTCGAAGAAAGTGTTAGTCACTCAAAGTTGAAACACACTGATGCAATTGCAATAATACACGATGCTATAGATTAGGGAAGTGAAACAGATTATTTTCCAATTAAGGTCTAACAATATATTGAGAACATTACGTAAAAGGGGGGAGGGGGCAATGACTCGCTTCTAACACCTTAGTTTTAAGTCCATTATGTAACAGTGGGCGGGAAGGGGCAATGTCTCAATTCTACCGCCATCGGTGTAAAATGAAAAAAAACTGTGCAAGGCTAGAAAGAAAGGTCCTTGGGAGTTGCAAGAAGCTCATATGGTGTGTAAATTGAATAGCGTTTTAACCTGTTTGTAAAATTTAGGTCTATAGACTGCTGATTTAAAGATCTAATTTAAAGCCTATAGACTAGAAAATTTAATATTTTTCTAAATGGTAAAATAGAAACAATGATTCCTATCCTATGGTTATAGACTACTGATTGTCATGATTTATTTTTTTACAAGTTGTCTAATAAAAACGTTTGATTTCTAAGCCTAATATATTTCTCGCGAAATTTTTACTTTTTGCTTTACTGAAAAGGGGTAGGGGATTCTTTGAGATAAATGCTTTTCTAGACAAAATTATATGGATGAGGGTACTAACTTTCTTTCTTTAAAATAAGGGGAAAATTATTTTGATACTAATTTTTTTCTCTTCTTTATGGCAAATTATGAAGAATTTGCTGCCCCTTCGGCTGTACACAGTGTTAGGGGTCACGCAAATAGTGAAAAATGTGCCCCATCTCCTAGTAAGAAAGCAAGAGAGGGCGAGGCAGCCCCTGTAAAAGAAGCAGTTTTTCAATATGACCGTTGGCCAAAACCCCCCAGCTCCACACTGCCTGCCGAAGTACAGCTATCTGTGCAAGCCCATGACATCACTGGCTCAACTGCACAAGTCAAAGGTCCTACTCTACAAGCCGCAGCCCAACCTGCGCGAGAAATTAATGACGTCGACCCGTCTGCCCTCCAACATGCGCTACCCGGACATTCTGGCACCCAATTGCGGCCAGGATATGCAAATGTGAGCATTTTTTTCCTACATATCTTATAGAAATCTATTTCTTCCAATGTTTTTTCCTTTTCACTATTTTTTGACATTGTGTAAAAGTGTATCTCTGAGACATTAACCCCCCCCAACCATTATTTTCTCTGCCCTCCCTCAGAGATATCTAAATGTAATTTTATTGCAAAGAAACCGCTCTTTTTTTCTAATCTTGTCTCTGTTGCTATCTCTTCACTATCACATATAGCTTTAGGTACCTTTGAAGCTCTGTGAATGCCATTCTTCACAGAGTTTTAAAAGAGAGTTTATTCCATTTTAACCATCTCTCACATACCAGCGTTCGAATTTGCACTGTGCCTTACATTGTGCCCAGATTTTATTGAGGGAAAACCAAGCTAGCGGTCCCCGTCATTTTCTTACCTGTTGAAGTTCAATCCTGGAAATCGGAATACTCACGCACGACAGGTTACAATAATTAAACTCATGAGTTCACTGAATCTGTATGGAATTAGAAAGAAATATTTAAACTTTTGACGAGCATTATGTAAAGGGGGCTGGGAGCCGGCCGGGAAGCGCCGGGGGGAAGCGCTACAGGAAGCGCCGCGGGCCCGAGAAGAACCATAGGGATGCGCCACGGGCCCGGAAAGCGCTGCAAAAAAAAGCATGGATGATTTGAACACTTTGAAAATAAACTATTTTTTGAACAAATTGCCGCCTTCTATGTAAAGTGTTGTTTTAGATTGTAAATATATTAAGTTGGAACTTTCAGTTGAATTAACCAAATGCTATTAAGCTGACTTTAAATAATAATCCAAATTTTAACAGTAGGGGTGATTTGAACACTTTGAAAATAAGCTATTTTTTCATTTATAGGTTGGTGCATTGGTCCCTTACTCATCATCGTCATCGAGTGAAAGAGAGGACACCATTCAGGACAATGAAACATCAGCTATCAATGACTGGCATGGTATCATTAACTCTGATGAAATACCTTTCAATATTGATAAGTTTCTATGTAATTATTTCAATGTAGAACCTAGCACAGTTGAGCAAGGTAGTGTTCCTAGTTCAGAGGTGGACTTGAGCCCAAATACCCTATAAATTTTAGAGAATTTTACAGGGAACCCTCCTCCCACTGATTACATACTTCCACTTCAAACAAC
>NC_142808.1:24450423-24527268 GCF_049724085.1 Artemia sp. Qi Xiang Cuo | reverse complement strand
TTTGGGGGCGCCGGTGTCCCTTTGGGAGCTTGGGGGGGCTTTGAGGACCGGGGGCTTCCTTGGGGGTTGGGGTAGGAGGATCGGAACCCTTGGGGGTTGGGTTAGAGGACCTCACAACACTGTTCAATTGAAGCTTGTGTATTATAACGACCACACTCAAATTCTCTTCTAAAATCTCTTCAAAAATCTTCTTTTAAAATGTCTCTATCTGTTTCACCAAAATAGTTCCATAACCTGTCTAGAAAAGTTTCGCCCAAATTATCCTTAAACATAAATTCAGCGCTTTCCTTCGTTATTGGCATCTCTGTGCAAACGCATTTGAAATTAATAGGAAACCTTCTCGCGCGCTAAAACAATTCATCACTAAGATGTTTCTTGCCTAATTGTTTCCATGGCCTTGGGTTATTAATATCTTTTGGAGTTCGACCAAAAGAGTTGTTCCCGAGGCAAAGACATTAATGACTTGGATCTATTCCTGGAGCAGTACCTGTCAGACATTACTAAACTTTGCCCGGAAACAATTTGATTAATGACTGACAGCAAAGTGAAAAAAATACTGTTTTTCCATTCTCACTGACAAAAACCATGAAACATACATAAATTGCTGTTGACATACATTAAAGTGATAAAGTTACTTTTTTTCCATTCTCACTGACAAAAACCATAAAACCATCCAAAATATGAAAAAATTCATGTTTTTCAAATTCTCACTGAAAAAAACCATAACACATCCAGTTTTTTCAAATTCTCACTGACAAATTCAATGAAAACATACAAAAATGTGAGAAAATTCCTGTTTTTCAAATTCTCACTGACAAAATCCATAAAACCATCCATAAATGTGACACAATTCCTGTTTTTCAAATTCTCACTGACAAAGTCCATAAACCACGTGGTTCTATGCCCATATATGGTGTGCCAGTAGGAGATATTATGGCATCTCTACTGACCTTATATACTTTGGGCTATATATTTGCACATTAGGAAGGGGAGGTAAAGTATAGCGGGTCTCCCTGCAAAATGTGTTAGCTACATTTATTCTGCACATTATGAAGTAAAAATTGTTTTCTAACTTCACGCTGACCAAATACTTTACCCCCAACCCCCTAATGTGCAAATGTATAGCCCAAATTATATAAGTCCAATAGGTACTTTTGTCTTATATAGCCACCACACTCAAGGTATTGTATCGCGAGCATGAGACAATAACCGGTTTTTATGGTCTTTATGCCAGACAATATTAGCTTCGCTCGGTGGGAAACTACATTGTAGCTATATTTTAATTAAATATTTAGTTGGTATTTTGTTTAGGTTAGCTTAGGTTAGGTTAGGTTAGGTTACGTATTCAATATAATGCGGTCGGGACGGCCCCCATTCCATAATTCTGTGTTGCAGTTTTCATAATTTTGTTGAAAAAGTAATGTATTTTCATCATATTTTGTTTTATTTCATTAGCATTAACCAAATTTCACTTCTCGGCAGAACTTGAGCGTGGTGTTGAGAACTTGAGAATAAGACACTAGTGCCGTTGAATGTATTCTGTCACCCGTCTCTTGTCTTTGCGGCTATGAAACCGGTTTTCTCTGATCCAAAATCCCTGAGTGTGTTCTGACTAACTAACAAGTACCGTATTTTTATTTAAAACATCAAGAATGAAAGAACTTATTGATTCGCATTTCCTTAAACAATAAAAGTATCAGTTCAAAGGTTATAAAAGGCAATCGGATAAAAAAACTTGCAACTCTTTATTAACCACATTTGTTACACTCGTAAACACTGTCAGTAGAGTATTAAGAAACTTTAGTCTAAAGAGTCGAGTTTGAGGAGGCGGCACTCACCCTTACGTATAGACTTTATTGTGGTTATTTTAAGTTTTAATGTCACTCTTTACTTTAGCTTCAAAAGAATGAGCATTTCTTTATTTAATCCTAAAACTAGGAACGGGATCTAAGTCAATCATAAATTGGAATTAATCTTAGTGGACAAAGGTACTGAAAACCCAGGTTATCTGGAAACAAAAGACCTAATTTTTTTTTATGGAATTTGCAATCTTTAGAGCACATGTTCCTCTTTTCGGATTATCATGGGGTTTACTCAACTAAATTATAATCGAAATTTAATTGCAATAAAAAACTATATTTGTCAATAATTTAATTGTACGTTACCCAAACCCCAAAAAGAAAAACTCGGGTAGCCTTTAACCGAAAAAAGAAAACAATTCAACCAATGCTTGCATACCTTGTCCTTACATGGGTGGATCCAGGATTTTTTAGGGGGGGGGAGCAAAATAGGTTGATCTGAAAAAAAAATTAGGGGGGGGGCAAAATAGGTTGATCCCATAAAATTGCGTTAGGAACAAATTTAATTAAAGCAAACTTGAGTTAATTAAGTAAATTAGACTACTTTAGAATACGCTAGGGAGGGCCGCGCGGCCCCCTCGCCCCCCCCCCCTCTGGATCCTCCACCGAGTCCTTACCCCAGCTCCTGAGTGTGAGTGTTGCCATGCGATTATTCTCGATTCTAACAATCATATATAGAGCAAGGTAAAATTACTCTTTAAGTATATTAATCTTAGTATGCAACAAGCATTTCCATTTCGAATCTATTTCTGCGCTAGTATAAGCTGACACCTTTCGATTTATTTTTAATTGATTGGACCTGAATTTTCCTTATATTTCTTGATCCAATTTCCCAGATCGGTTACCAAGTAAATTGTCTCCTCAACGCCCAGCAACCGTTTCTCTCCTTTTGATTGGCTGTCGCTTTCTGCCTTCCTATTGGCTAAGGAGCTTATTTCTGTCAACTATTATGTAGAATCCAGAATGCCTCCAAGAGAACGAGGATCAATATAAGTAGTTTCATTCTGATCACTAGATGGCCTTGTACATCTTCAAGACTGGAAATTCTCGAAAGGTGTTGCAAGACTTTTTTTTTTTTACAAATCGAGTAAGAGCTAAATTAGGATATTATCAAAAAACTTATTTCTTCTTCGGCCGAGAAATTTCTGATATTTGTAATTTTTGGAAACGATTACACAGTAGAAGTAGCCTGTATGAACACAGATCAACTAGACTATAGTCTTTTCCCTTAAATGCTAATTTCTTGGTTGTTAATGTTAATTCCATTAACTGATATTTCTTGGAATATCGCACATATCATGGAATAAGCGTTAAAAAAAAATCAAACTAAAACAGCAAAAAAGGAAAAATGCTTGACTGATGAAAATAAAAACTGGGAATAACACATATATATAATATATATAATATATATATATATATATATATATATATATATATATATATATATATATATATATATATATATATATATATATATATATATATATATATATATATATATATATATATATATATATATATATATATATATATATATATATATATATATATATATATATATATATATATATATATATATATATATATATATATATATATATATATATATATATATATATATATATATATATATATATATATATATATATATATATATATATATATATATATATGCATATATTTATACGTATATATTAATATATGTTAATGTGGTAATGCAGTAGCTAGAACACATAATTAGTGCTTTCTAGCACACGGAAAGCTATGCTAAATGCTAATACCCTGAATTTATTTCTTAGATTTGAAAATAGTATATAGCGTGTCTACGAGTATTTACAGTAAAGGCCTAAACTACATAAGGCTTACAGAGCATATGGATGTAGCTGATTTGTAAGCTGGTTCATTCAAAGAAAAATCAAGTAATGTGTGACTGCCGCCCTATATTTTGAAAAAAATAATTTTTTGAGGATTTCCGTCAAAAAGTGTTATGTTTGGGATATCCATTGAAAGAAATTGAAAAAAAAGTTTTTTTTTATTTTGATTTTGATGTAGGATGCTAAAAAAAAACTGGAGTAAAAAGTGGTAAAAGTAGATGATTTTAAATGAAACAATTTGGAGAAGCCAGTTCATACATTGACTTTAAATTTAAAGGAATTTATTAAGCAAAGAAAAATGGAAACTTCGATTTGTACTAAGGAACAAATTGCTCGGTCCCGTCCAGCTACATTTTTTTTACTATTATCTTCGTCTGACAAGCTCTGCTAAAGTAAATTAACAATGCACAGAACTCAACTCACTCTGAGTCTAATCAGGCTATTTTCTATACTTTTTTTTTGGAAATTTAGCCGGATAATAGAGAAAAAAAGCCAATAACGCTCCCTGTGGGTAGGTCAATAACTAATATTTCCATTAGTCTCCTATATATCAAAATAAATCAGTACACTCTTATACCAGTAGATTTCTTAAACCAAGCCTGTCCTTCCAATGCCGAATTATATCTTAATTTTTATGTTGGTATCAAGATTCTTATTTCAAGCATTGCATTAACACAAAGAATAGCAAGTTACTACAAGAAGTTTACAGCTTTTTGGTTTGTTTATGTTATATTGTTCCCAATCTATATTATATTTGCATAATAGAGTATTTATGTGCAAGTTGTGCTACACCAATCAACGTAGCGTTCTTATGGAAACTAAGCATTAATAAATAGATGGGGAAACGATGTGAAAGTTACTTTAAACTATCAAAAACGTAATAAAACTTAAGTAATGTTTGCGGTAGAGGGGGAGACTGATACCAAGGCCATATCCAGGAGTGGGTTAGGGGGTTCACCTCCTCCCTCTGAAATGATTGTACGACTCGTAAAACGTAACAAAATGATATATAAACAAATTTCGATGCGTTTTTTAAGTTTTTTTGTAAGACCCCCCCCCTCACCCAGAACAAAATCATTTTGTACCCCCCCCCTCCCCCAAAAAATCCTAAATGCGGCCCTGTCTGATACTAAATCTATTTTTATTTTAATGAAGTCCATTCAAAACATTTTCGTATTGCACTTAATGTTTTCGTTTTCATAAGAAATGAACCTATTTTTAAAAGTAGCAGGTTAAATTAAAAATGGTAGTTTTTGGCTGTTATCGCTTTTTTATAAGCCTGCATCTTATAAATCCTCAAAACCACGCCATTTCTGACGGCTTTACACTAGCAATAGGATTTTTTAGTAATATTTACCACGACTAAGTCTATTTAATTGTAATTCCCTATAGGCAATCGTAACTATTTTTGGTACTTGTATGATAAACCCTCTACCGCTCAAGTCGTCCATTCATTGACGCATTGCAGAACTGATTTTTTCGTTTGTTTCTTTCAGCTTAGTTTGAGACAATACAAAGAGAAGTGAAATATAGATAATTTGTAATATAAGATAATAGATAATATATAATTTGGGCTTTATATTTGCACATTAGGGAGGGGGATACAGTATTTGGACAGTGTGAAATTAAAAAACAATTCTCACTACATTATATGCAGAATAATTGTACCTAACACATTAGGTATGCAGACCCAATACGTTTTACTCCCCCCCCCTAATGTGCAAATATATAGGCCAAATTTGTTTCTAAAGTATTATATTTTTATCAAACTTTGGTATATTTCATTGGGATTGAGCGTCAGAAAAACATATTAGAAGAATATTAGGTCGGGGGCTATATCATACAAGTACCTTTTTTATTTAAAAAAACATCTACATATATTATGAAAAGAAAGCGACTTCTAACTAGTTTAAGATGATTTCATAAAGTCAAAAAAGGTTATTTTAGAATAGCCTCTAGCAGCAAAGCGGGTCCCCTCCTCACTATCTCCTTTTTATATTATAAGAAAAACATTTATTATTTTTTGTACAATATTAACATAAGTTTAGGCTCTTCTATAGTGCTTGGGATTTTTCGCAAGTATTCATATTATTTTTTCAAAAAATTACAGGTTGACGCCAAGATTCGAGATTCACAAGTTTTGCACCATTTGAATTTGTCACCATTCATAATTATCGGACCAAATGATAAATGTCCGTTTGATCCTTTGGGTATTATAAATAACTTCCAGGTGACATTGTACATTATGATGGTCATCATAAAAAATGTCCAAAACAAATATTTAAACCAAAATAAATATTTGCAATAATCTTTGGCACATATTTAAACTTTTTTATTAGTCAAAGGTATGTGTTAAAAATTGAAATTGGTTCTCTAATAATGAAACAAAAATATTATTTTCTTTCACAAATAAAATTGTATTTTGCCTATCCAATTTAATTCTTAAAACGTCTGAACCCAATATTAGCCTTTCCTTTTTATTAAAACAAAAGCAAGGAAAAAAAATTCTGACAATTTGAAATTAATTAAAATATCATCAAAGTACTTCCACAGTAAAATTTTTAAATTGATATTTGCTATTCGTTGAGTTAATGGAAAGCTTAAACCAGTGTTGCTACAAATATCACCCTTTGGATATCAGCATGAAAGTTAACGACTCTTTTTACGATTTTGCACCCGTGCATAAGCATTCCCAAATAACTTGAGGGAAATCCTTCTCTGATAGTAAAATTTTTATGATTTTGCCACTGCATTCAGCAAAATATTATGAGCAAAGTTGTAAAACTCTAAAATGGAATGGCCTGTTTACAATCGACAGATAAACCCTGAAAAGTTTGGCTCAGAAAAGGGAACTATAAAAAAAAGCGGGAGCTAAATGCGGGCTAAAGTAATTTCATGCTTTTATTTGCTGATAATTGTTTAAAGTCCCTGCTTTCGCAAGTTTTTGAAAAACAAACCAAGGCTAGGAAAAATCAAAAGATAAGCTAAAAAGGCTTATCAGGGATTACAAAATATTTTTACTTTGCTAATGAAGACATTAATTATTTATTATTTATATAAGAGTCCAGAACAATAATCTTGATGTTTTATAAGTAAAGTTATCGAGTGGACAGGCAGAAATTCTAGAAAAAAATACACTGCGAGGCTTAAATATTTAGATTTTTTTTCTATATTTTACTACTAGATGAGATATTTCCATAAAAAGGGTGTTGATTCTTTTTATGCTTCTTGGAGGAATTCTCTTACTACAGAAAAAGACTTGATCCAATGACCTCAGGTTATTAGTATTCTTCCAATATTGTTTGAAGTGTTCCTTCAGGTGTAAGGAGGCTTCTTGATTTTCAACAATCTACAGGTATAATATGTAAATACAACATATTGTAATATATGGAATATAACAATCTACATAATGAAAAAAATGAAAAACAAATTATACATCTTTGTGTTTATTACTCGCTTCGTTCAGCGAGTAAAAAAAATTTAATAAAGATCAATATGGTAATGATAACGATGGCTTGCAGTAATTGTCAAGAAGGGGGGGGGGGGTGAGCATGCCAAGATAAATCTAATCTAACGACTCAGAGATAGCAAAATCAGCCTCATATTTAAAGCAACAAGCTAAGAGCCTCATAAACACAGAAAAGTATTAATAACTATTAAATTTCTAATCCTTCGAAAACATATAAGCGCTTTCGGGCTCTTAGTAAAAGAAAAAAACTTCACACAATTACATGTTCAGCATAAAAGAACTTGGCCACTAGAAAATGGAAAAAAAAAAAATGCATAATGAATGAAATATAGATTCATAAGTAAATTATAACACATTTAATTACCTTGAGTTTATTATATCCATAAATAATTCAAATATATAAATAAATTTATTATAAACGCTGCCCTATTATGCCAAATCATGTCTATTCCAGTGGCATAATTTCGTCAAAATTGTGGAGGGGCAAAGCTGGAGCCAATTTTCCCAAATCAAGTGAAAATTAAATTAAAAAACGAAAAATGAGCCATGTAGTACCATAAAGGCGCTGACTTAGTTCTCTGGATGGTTGAGTTATGCAGGCTTATCTTATTTTTGACAAGATTTTTTGCAGAAACTAAATATCAGCTGGGGGGCAATCTGGGGTCTGGGGGGCTAAACTAGGGTCTGGAGGGGGTAATTTCCCCCTGATCAATAGAAACTTACGCCCATCGTCTATTCTGCTATATCTAATCGCCTAATTTTTAAATTTCAAGATTTATTTTACGGTAAAAAAATGAAAAATTATCCCTACAAATTAATTTTTAGCAAAGCTCGGATTGTTACATTAATTTCAGTTACTAATATGTGCTGTCGCATATTTCTTATAAAACGCCGATTAGTAAATCATGCCTTTTCATTTTCCGCTGTTCTATGAAAAGCGGGAAAGGGGCTTCACTCTATTCAAAATAACACCAAAGACATTTAATAGTAATAAAAAAGAATTTTGTCTTCTGCAATATTTCAAGCATGAGACTATTAAAACATTTACTTACAAAGTTAAATAAAGAATCCTAATTATTAATATAAAACATAATCTAGATATTTTAAGTTGAAACAATTTGGTTTAAAACAACCAAATTAAAATGAGTCAACAACAGGACACTTTGTGCAAATAGACATGTAAATTGTTTTTAACAGAATACCAATTTACAACCCATTGAATTTACCGTAGTAAAACCCAAATTGAAATACAATATGATGAAAATGTGTTTATTCTAGTTTAGAAATAGGAAATACAAATCTTATTTTATTTAAGCTTATGATGTTTTAGGAGTTGGTATGGGTATTAGTATCTAGTGCAAAAATTATGATAAGCGGTTTCTATTTTATTTAAGAGTAGTTCAAGTGTCATTAACCAAGGATGGAAGAAATGAAAAACGGATTAAAATGACAGCTTTAAAGGTGAATAGTGTTTTGTTCGTAATTAATGAATTCAAGCTAGAGAGAATGATAATGCACATAATTTTAAATATTTGACAATAAATACTATAGAAAAAATCCATTTTCTTCTGAAAATATTAACTGAATGTTCTCTTACAAAGGATATTTTCAAAATTTACCTTTCTGTTGAAATCAAAAGTGATATTTTCATTAAAACAAATCAAAGATCTTTTAGATTCGGTCTCCGTTAAGCAACTGAAATGCTATCCAGGCGATGCTAACTTGAAAATGAAATCAGGACGCATAATACATGACAAACTAATCAATGTTTAGAAGCCATTTTCACCATGATTAGCGTTTAACATACCGCATAATGAAGGCCTGATTTCCTCGTTAATGATAAATATTTCTCAAGATAATGTAAATCGAGCTTTCTGTTAAGGTATACGCTAACGAATTAGTTCTTGAGTTTTTGGTTCTGAGAGTCTGGTTCTAAAACTATGAAAGCCTACTTTTAGAGACTTCCATGTGCGTAAATATGAACCAAATTCTTATAAATCTTTTTTTATTGGCAGAAAAGAGCAGCTTTTTCTGTGATTTCTTTTTGAACTATAAAGCTTTATAAAGTTATAAACCTAAAGACAAGGTGCAGTTTCTGCGTGACATGAGCCGGATAAACTGGTCTTAGAAAAATAAATAAGAATAACTTATTTTCGACAAACTATTAATTCTTTTCTTTAAATAAAATAAAAGGTGATTTGGGGACCTTTTCAAGAATACAGACCAACTGCTTCTCAATGTAATGTAGAAAAGTTTCATCAAGAGTTTCTAGTTAATCCAAGGAATTCCAAAAACTAATAAGACTTTCCATATCCTTTTGGGAACTATTCCATTTTCCAAAGTCACCGAAATCCTGATATATGCATTCGTATATTCAACTCTGTTAACGAGAAATTTCTCTTGTGTCAAGAGATCTTTCCTAAGGTGGAAATAGTTGTGCATGCGGAGGGGTAGTAAATTCTACTTTCATTTTCCCCATCTTTATCCTTCCTATACTTCCCTATTAAATTAAATGGACGGTGACAGTTATGTTTCCTAATTTACAGAACAAGCATTGAATTTCCCGTCTTCTTTTGTTCTTCTAAAACGATGGTATAATTTTATAAGTTTTGGGATAGTATATACCGAGGAGCATTGCAAAAGATAGGATTTCTGTCACAAATAGAGCATCATTAATCCGGAAATGAATATCTTATATTCATGTAACAATAATTGTTTCGTTAGTTAGTAATAAATACAAAGTGAATAATTCTTAGAAGCAAAAAAAAAAAAAAACGCAAAACAAATAAAAGTTAAATATAAAGTGACAAAACAATGTTCAAATACTTTATAGGTGAATTTGACAGTCTATTTTACTACAATTTCATTGTGTTATCTTCTACAAGCCCTTTATAAGGACACTGTTTTTTTTTTTTTTTTTTTTTTTTTTTTTTTTTTTTATGAATCAACTGAGGTATTCGATTTTTTCCTAACGGAACGAAGCTAATTTACGTAAGTTTAATTTATAATATTCTAACTTCTGTTAATTGTTAAGCTAACTATTTTCAATTTTTTTAGTGATAATAAAAGAGCAATGTTATTCATTTTTTGTAACATCCACGGCAGAGTGAAAATAGCACTTTAAATTGGGCATTAACCTTTTTTTTTTAAACTACCCATTTTATTTAAAATGAAGATTTAATATATGGTTTTGCTACATATTATGACATTACAGGCGTGTGGAATATTGCAAGAGAGAAGCAAAAAACAATTCGTAAGCTTTTAATTCAAAGCAAAAGTTTGGTAAAAAATTTTAAAACCTGGATAAGAAACTTCTTATATTTAAAACCTCCTTCAAAAAGCCACAACTAAACTTAATATTTTCTTTACAATGATAATTCACCTATTTTTTTTAACTCAATGTTTTAATTACGAATCAAAACTATAAACTATTAATGGTATTCCAAAATAACCATAGATATAAAAGGTAATCTATCTATAGTATATTTTTGCAAATTCACTTTAGTTTTCTCATTCCAAAGGTCGGTTTTACATACAAGTCTTAAAATTCCAAGGTGAATTTCACTTAGAATACTTCTTCTTTTGCACAAACAGCTGCATCAACAAACCAGTACATGGGCGCACATATGGGGGGGGGGGGCACCCCCCCTGGCTGAATGATGCTGCCTTATTCTTATATTTTTGTTCTGAAATTTCTATTATATAGCATTAAAAGTACCAATTAGAGGTTTGCCCACCCCCTTGGAATTCAGCTTATGGGCACCCATCAGGGGCGTCGTTTGGGGGTGGCAAGGGGGGCAGTTGCCCCCCCAAATAATGTGGAAAAAAATATTATGCATCCCATGCCCTTTGACTATCGGGATATGGACCCCTCTCCCCCCCCCCCAATAAAAATGCTGGAGATTCGCCCCTGGCACCCATGAACCAGTAATCTGTTATAATTGTTAATTTTATGACACTACGCTAACAAAGACGCTTACGAAAGAATTTTGTCTGGTCCATGTTCCAGCAAGAGGCATTTGTCAAAAAGCACAACCTAATTTATAGTATACAAAAATTGTAAGAAAGTACGGACGAAACCTTTATACCAATTTTCTAACAAAATTGCAATCTTAGTAAAGTGTGTTTAATCAAGAAACTTTTGCTATCAAGAAACCAGAGAAACGCTTACCTATCAAGGTCAACCATACAATCAATTAAACGAAAAAACGTCTCCGCTTCTTAAAAAAAAGTATTGCTCTGACAACGACACAAATACCACTGTCGTTTCGGCTGCAATATGAGAAAAAAATAAAAAAAACGAGTACTTGAATATCCCAATTGGTTTGATGATGCAAATAATAGGGATACAAAACATAAACTATTTTCCCTTATGTGGTCCATGACTGAATACATTTGAAGAACTGACCAATTGAAACGTCGCTAAGATTTTTTTTTGTCAGTTGCAAAAACTAGGAGGAAATTGCTTTTTCTGACAAAGTAAAAAGGGTTTACTTTTTTTAATCAGACATGACTCCACAATTGGTACCCATAAAGTGAAAGGCTTAAGTTTTTATATGCAAATCTCGAAAAAAGGGTTCAATTAAAATGCGCGTCTGTGCAAAAAAAGTCGGGTAAAGGGGTTTCCACATTTTTCGTCAAAAGTCAGAAGAAAAAGATTGAAACAGGCGTGTTAACCGTGAAATTAGTACAGAAAAATTTATAAGTGAATGACAACCAGAATTGAAAATTGTAGCATCTAAACACTAATATGGACAATGAACGTAATTCAAGCCTTGGATATACCTCACTAATAAGGTGAATATGAATGATACGCGGAGGCACTCTTTAAATTTTTGTACAGGAGGGGGAGAACAGTTTGGAAAAATTGTCAATTGACAATAATTTTAAAGCGAGAAAATGAACAAGACTGTAAAATTTATTAAATTTATATTTTTCAACTTTTGCCACAGACGAGAGGTGGAGGAACGTTTGTGGTCCACAAGTCTTTCTGTAAAATCTCTTCCAGATAAGAAGAGAGAGCAGGATAAGAAAATTTTACTTTAAAGGACCAAAAACGGTAGAATTATATGGAAAATACAAGAAAATTCATGTGGAATGGTATTACGTAAAAAAAACTTCTTCCCCGCTGTACGCGCCGGCTAATACCCATGGAACTTTCTGGGAAGGGAGCCCTCTGTGCTCTGTACCATATTATAGGACATATATTATATTTCAGATTTGCACGAAACTCTGGGCAAAATATAAAATTTCAAGGTTTGGTTTTGGTGATATTGCCTTCCTCTCGTTTAAGCTAAATAAATAACTCTAAAACAGTGCCGCGTCCAGACTTTTTGTTCGGAAGAGGGGATTGTACAAAAAAAATTCTTAAAACACACCTAAAATTTGTTTATATCCATTTTTGTTACACTTTTATGAGTAAAAAAAAAATTTCAGGGGGGGGGGGGCAAGCTCCCAAGTCCCTCTTCAGGAAACGGCCTTGTTCTAAAGATATCATATATTTTTTGAAAGGTAAACTAATATGTGGTACAGGTCCGTATTCATTAAATTACTGTTACCAATTTTCCAAAGAGTAATGTTTGATTTTAATGAAAATATTATAGCACAAAGGTTACAACTGTATCTTCAAGTAATAGAAACATAAACAGGAGAAAGAGGCCTATTCCCCCCCCCTAAAATTATTTTTAGTGGATGAACCTATTTTGCACCCCCCCCCCCATAAAAAAAAGAAGAAAAATCCTGGATCCGCCCCTGCTATAGAAAACGTACAGATTTTTAAAATTTCTTTAATAGTTTTTCATGTTTAATTTTAACAGTTTGACTGTTTTTGTTTTGTTTTATTTTAAATCCGTCCCTTAAAATAATCTAGAACAGGATTTTTAATCAGTGCGTGTGGGCTTTTTCTAGAAGCTTATCAGATTCAGCAGGGTTGTTCGGAAATTAAAAGAAAAAATTATTTAATCGCATATTTTGAGATAAGTTTAAGGAATCCTTAAAAATTTAATAGCTTGGAATAATAATTCAACAAATAAAAAGTTTTATAGAGTAAGAAATTATTAGTGTTCCAAGTTATTTCATTTGTATTGAAGTTAAACTCTTCAATAAAATGTGTGTAAAGATCACAAGGTGTGTCAGTAGGTCCAGGGCTGGTAGATTTGGCTAGTTATTGAGGAATACAGGGTTCAACTCTCACGACAGTCAGGGGCGTCGTTTGGGGGTGGCAAGGGGAGGAAGTTGCCCCCCCCGAATAATGTGGAGAAAAAATTACTATATATCCCATGCACTTTGACTATCGAGATATTGACCCCTCTTGCCCCCCCCCCCAATAAAAATGCTTGAGATTCGCCCCTGACGGCAGTAGCCGTTTTATTTCAACCGATTATCTTCACTTGGAAAATTCTTAAAATACAAGTTCCGAACTGGGTATATACCCTCTGAATTTATTTCAGGGGTCAAGTTTCTTCGAACAACCAATTATTTCAAGTAATTTTTATAGGTAAAGGTACTGAAAGTGTTTTTTCCAAGTCAGAGCTCATCTCCTGTCCTTCATAAGTAATAAATATGGCTCTCTTAGTGTGACCAGTGGCTAAATATCTGTTACTGAAATGTCCCTCAATTTTAAACTTTTTTTCTGAAAGGTCTTTAGCATTCTGTTTCATTTTTGTGCATGGCAAAGGAGCTCTGCTATTCGCTAGAAAAAAATTACTTTATTCACTGCTAATCTTTTGTCTTATTTCACTTGAAATATCGCAGCTTCAATTATGTACTTTTTTTTAATATAAGATTACTGATTATTCCGATACTTCAGTATTTAAATAAACTGTTTGCCACCCAGGCCTTGAATATATTCTTATAAGTTGCTCAATATAGCTTCAAACTTTCATACTTTTTCTCAATTAATTTTAATTTATGCTCAGTTCACAGGAGTGTAAGCGCCTATATAATTTCCAACTCCAGATGTAAGGAAAAAGTAGCGTGAGATATGTTTATGAGTAATGACAGCTGTGTAATATAAGAAAATTTTTCTAAGGAAAACCTCAATAACCATGCTGTGCGCTTTTGTCAAATAGCTGCTTGTCAAATATACAAAAAGTAATTGCTAATTATATATTTCGAAGAAGAGAGAGAAAGACAATATTAGATTAGGTTGGTGATTTGCTGCAAGAAGCATACTTAGTTATTCGATATAGGTAATGATATATGTTGGCGCTCTATACGCAGTATAGTGACTTCGTTATACAAAACCACCCCTTTAACGTGTGCCGTTTGATTTCAGGTAACAAGCAGTTTGTGGTAATAAACTGTAAGTATGGAGCGACCCGGCTCAATAGTAACCGAAACTCTAAGAAAACGGAATTTTGATACCGATAGATCCATTAAAAGAATTTGATGCTGATTTCAAATATATAGCCTAAGTTCCATCAAGTTTAGTCTTACCCATGAAAAGTGACGAGCCTGAGAAAATTTGCTCTATTTTCTAAAAAAGGGGAAATATCCCCTAAAAGTCATATAATCTTAATGATAATCGCACCATCGGATTTAGCGTGTCAGAGAACCCTACGATAGTGGTTTCAAGCTCCTATCTGCAAAAATATGGACTTTTGTATTTTTTGCCGGAAGATATATCACGGATGCGTGTTTATTTGTTTTCTTTTTTTTTGTTTTTTTTTCCCAGGAGTGATCTTATCGACCCAGTGGTTCTCTAATATTGCGAGCAGTCTCATTCAAACGAAAATTAAAAGTTCTACTGCCCTTTTAAGTGACCGAAAAAATTGAAGGCCCCCTCACATGCTCAATTTTTTCCCAAAGTCACCGGATCAAAATTTCGAGATACCCATTTTGTTCAAAATAATCGGAAAATCTAATAACTATGTCTTTGAGGGTTACTTAATCCCCCCTAGTCCCCGGTGGAAAGGCTGAATGTTATGAACTTTGCCCATTATATTTACATATAGTATTGGTTATTGGGAAGTATATAGACGTTTTCAGGCGGATTTTTTTCTGGTGGTGCAGGGTGGGGGTGGGGATGGGGGATCTACGTGGGATAATCTTTCCATGGAGGAATTTTCATAGGGGAAGGGAATTTTATATGAAGGGGGTGCAGGATTTCCAACCATTATTTAAAAAAAACGATCAGAAATTAAATAAAAAACAAGTTTTTTCCACTAAAAGTAAGGAGCAACATTAAAACTTAAAACGGAACGAAAGTATTATGAATATGAGGGGGTTCGCCCCCTAGTCAATACCTCGCTCTCTACGCTAGTTTTTTTAGCACTTTCAAAATAACTATTTATTCTAATTAAACGGCCTTTGTGATTTAGAGGTCATTCTTAAAGAATTAGTCAAATTTCAGCGTAAAGAGCGAGGTATTGACTAGGGGGTGGACCCCTAGCCACCATAAAGTTCAATGTAAGATCAAAACTATGTTGAGCAGTATTTTTTTATTATTTTCTTGCTATAGTTGGTTTTTCCGGCAAAGAGGATTTAACTTTAATTATTTAACTTTGAAAACCCTTATTCTGATACTTGTTATTTAGTTGCTTATTTTAATACCAAATTAACAAATTAACATCAAATTATCTGATTTATTATTTAGAGAATTGTTGAAACGGAAAAAACAAAATATCCTGAACAAATAGACAGGTGACTCCCCCCTCCATCCGTTCCCTATTTATGCTATAGCCTAAATTATACTTTTTAAAAGTATAGTTAATATCTACAACAAGCAGAATCTTTAGTACAAAGAGCGGAATTTCTAGGGGAAAGAACCCCCCCCCTCCGCCGTACATAGGAGAATGAATATTTGTTTTTAAGCTTCAACGTTACATTTTATTTTTGTAGGATTTCATTAAATGACGTGTTTTTCTTTAATATTCTGTTTAGAGCTATCCTAAATATGTGACTGCTACCCCTACAGACTCTCACTCTTTATGCTAAAGCCTAGCATGTGCCTAAAACTTCTTCAAAAGCAATAATCCTCTCTGAGAAAAGTACAGCCCTTAGTTTATTTATTCTTTTTTTTTGCTGGAGGGGGGGAGGGTCTGAAATTATTAAAACAACCTAACAGGAAATAATATGTTACTTCTTAAATAGAAAGGAGGGATTCATCAAACAAATATTGCAAGGGGTGCTGTCGACCCCCTAAAAATCTATATTGCAAGCTCAATCCAATGTATTTGTCCACATTAGGCGATGATAGAGAGTGACTCTCTCCTGAAAATTCTGAGATAGACAATCAGTATATAACTATCAAAAGGTTCTTTAAATGGTATCTAACTTTCGGATGGTGCCACGCACATAAAAAAGGCACCAATATCTGCCAATTTGTCCCAAAAAACAAAATATTTGTTTGACTAGGGCCAAAAAACTATCAAACACAATATCTTGTACATCGGATCGGTTTAGAACTATCGTAGCACTACCCCACAGTTGCACATTTGTCACGATGCATATATAAGACGGGTTGTTACATACAAAGCATATAATAATGAAAGGATGTTATATAGAACGAACATATATACAATATTATGCCTACAGACGGTTATACAGCGTTTTTTGTTGTGATGTAGTATTTGAATTGGGGAGGTTAGCGGATTTTATTTTAGGGGGAGGGGTAGTAGAAGCTTGAGAACTGTAGTGTAGGGCCAAATTTTCAAAATCCCATGAGAGGTTCTTCAGATCAGCATTTTTTTCCCCTAACATCCATTTTCTCGAAAGGATATACTTGGAACAAGGGTATGATATTGATGCTAAAATGGTTGTGACTCGCCGCGTATTGAAAAAATACTTTTATTTGCAATATTAGATTCAATTCTTACATCAAAGGTGTAACCTACAAAGTTGGGAGAGGCTGGTCCATCCCCCAAATCCCCCCCCCCTTAAGAATCCAGACCCTGTAAAATGAAAAATAATTTTCGGAAGTTACAATGGTTATAATTAATTACTATGCAGTAGCATACAAGAAGTACTAATGACAGCAAATAAAATGAAGTTTATGAAGCCGATAAATATATCGGCTTTGCTGCCAGAAACCCTTGTCAATAGGAAAAGCAACATTAGAAGACTCGGCTAAAACATACTAATTAATAGTATAACTGAAAGAAAACATTATAAGTAAAGAAAAAGATAGAAAAACTCACCTCTGAAAAACTATTTGTTTTGCGAAAACTCCCCATAATTCCTTCCAATGATAACACTGCACGCAGTTCTACTGAAGCTGAAGCAATAACAGCGCACAGGTCCAGCATAATGAATACTGTCTTCTGACATGAGATTCTAACGAAATGACTTCTTTTTTTATAAACATCTTGAAACAAGCCTACGTTAAAGTTAATTAAAATAACAGAAGGTTAATGACCTTTTAATATAACGAAGATTAAAAAGAGAATGTTTTTTTTTTTTTGGTTGCTACTCTAGTTGAAGCAAGCTGGCCTCAGAAATTATTATGAATTTCTTCAACGTTCATTCAATTACATTGACCTTCACTAGACAAGTTCAAATTGTGAGCGTGCTGACTTTCCAAAGTTACATTTTCTTCTTCTATAATCATATTATACGGAGGTTTTGCTTAAGTGGGGTTTCAACTATTGTAAATGGAGTTCAATCTTTAGCCGCTTTACATTTCTGTTTGTTCTCTTACCCTCATTAAATAAAAAAAACAGGTTTTTTAAACTGAAAGTAAGGAGCGACATTAAAACTTAAAACGAACAGAAATTATTCCGTATATGAAAGGGAGTGTCCCCTCCTCAACGCCTCGCTCATTACGCTAAAGTTTTTTATTGTTTTAAAAAATAAGGTTGTGAGACAGAGTCAAACTTTAGCGTAAAGAGCGAGGCGGTGAGGAGGGGACAGCCCCTTTCATATACGGAATAATTTCTGTTCGTTTTAAGTTTTAATGTCGCTCCTTACTTTCAGTTTAAAAAACTTTTTTTTTATTTAATTTTTGAACGTTTTTGAATAAATGCAGGTTTTGATCTTGGCTCACCGTACATGATTTTCCATGATTTCCACCGTACAAAATTTTCATATTAATTTACTTTTATTTAGTTAAATGGCTTTCTCGAAACTTGTTTAATTTTATTTACGAACGTTTTTATTATTAATAAATATACGTAACTTACGAATTAACTTATTCCGTAACGAACTTCTATATTCATATATTTTTAATACGTTTATTAGGGGGTTCGCCCCCACTGTCAATACCTTGCTCTTTAAGCGAAAGTTCGAATTGTGTTCCAATTCTTTAAAAATGACCGCTTAATCACAAAGGCCGTTAATTAGAATAAATAGCTCTTATGAAACGACTAAAAAACCTTCGGCTTAAAGAGCAAGGCGTTGACTACGGGGTGAACCCAATTATATATGTAATATTTTCTGTCCGTTTAAAGTTTCGATGTTGCTGCTGTTGCAGTTGAAATACTTGTTTTTTTATATTAAATTTCTGATCTTTTTTTAAATAATGCTAGGAAGTCCGGCGTCCCCTTCATAGCAATGTCCCTTCCCCCATGAAAACTTCCTTCATGGAAAGGTCCTCCCACATAACCCCCGACCCCCCCCCCACTACCAGGAAAAATCTCCCCTGAAAACGTCTGTATACTTCTAAATAACCAATACTATATATTAACATTGGGTAAAGTTCATAACTTTCAGCCCTCCTCCCGGGACCTTCGGAGGATTAAGTCATCCTAAAAGACATACTTAAAATATTTTAGAACATGCTGAAAAAAATGGCTATCTCATAGTTTGGATCAGGTGACTTCGGAAAAAAATGGGCCTGGAAGGGTGGCAAGTTGCCCTCCATTTTTTGGTCACTTTAAAAGGGCACTAAAACTTTCAATTTCCATTCCATTGAGCCCTCCCACGATATTCTAGGACAACTGGGTCGATACGATCACCCCTGGAAAAAAAAACAAAAAAAAAAAAAACACGCACCCGTGATCTTTCTTCTGGCAAAAAATGCAAAATTCCACAATTTTGTAGATGGGAGCTTGAAACCTCTACAGTAGGGTTTTCTGATACGCGGAATATGATGGTGTGATTTTCATTAAGATTCTATTACTTTTAGGGGGTCTTTACCCCTTTTTTCGAAAATCAGCCAAATTTTCGCAGGCGCAAAACTTTTGATGGGTAGAATTAAACTTGATGAAACTTATATATTTGAAATCAGCATTAAAATCTGATTCTTTCGATGTATCTATTTGTATCAAAATACCGTTTTCTAGAGTTTTGGTTACCATTGAGCCGGGTCGCTCCTTACTTACAGTTCGTTACCACGAACTGTTTGATAAATATTTTTTTTTATTTTTCTGAAGCTTTTTAAAAGTCCAACACAGTTGCAAATTATTTATTTCTTTGAAATATATACAATGATGCCGAACCTCAAATTATTCCATGAAAGCTGAATCAAACTTTTCTGGCAAACTCTATGTCATACGGTAAAGAAAAACTGAGAAAAACTGAATAGCCCTCTGGTATACTGCATAGTAAAAGCTATTTGATATACAGCATTGAATTGTTGGGTAGTAGCTGTTGCTGGAGGGTCATTGGGCTTTTCTATGGAAGGGAGGGGGGTACTAAAATATACAAAACTGTATTTTTAGAGTCTAGTTTTTGAAATATGTGTGAGAGGTCCTTCTGACAAATATGTACAGTTTTAACTCTCTACAGGAATGGTTCCGAAAAAGAAGGGCACGATTTGCCCCCTCACTAAACAAATATAAGCCTGTATATTATTTTTACATGGGTACTTACGTATATGTTCAACCAGGCTATGACTTCTATTGATCCCAGGATTTTATTTTACTCCTCCCATTACGGATAAGCTTCGTTGGAAAAATAAAAAAATTGCTGTTTTTACTCGTATTATAGAATTCAAATACCCTCCCCCTACCAAATGAAATAAGCTGACTCCGGATCATTGCCTTCTATACCTCACGTCACTTGGAGGAATTCATTAGGGATAAGTGGGCAATATGGACTATGAATCACGTGGCAATTCCCCTCTTATTGAGGGATCGGAAACGGTGTTTACGCCAAACTTTAGTTTTTAAGTATTGAAGCAATGTGAGTAAATTTAAACGTAAGCCTAAAGAAAATTTCATATCTTATATTTCGGAAACTTTTATTGTATTATGCAAGGCC
Organism: Artemia sp. Qi Xiang Cuo; assembly: GCF_049724085.1. NCBI lineage: Eukaryota > Metazoa > Arthropoda > Branchiopoda > Anostraca > Artemiidae > Artemia > Artemia sp. Qi Xiang Cuo. Next base: position 24,506,926 of record NC_142808.1, on the reverse strand, counting down.
TAATTCACCCTTGTTCTCAAAGTATTGTTATACGCACAACTATTGAAATTTGGCAAAGAGCTAAGGGTGCGGTGGCCCCCACAATATTTAGATTACCAAAGTTAGGATATTAAAAAACAAATAAAAATTAATTCATTGCTAGTATTTTTCCAATTAAAATAAATGGCGAGATTAAATCCGTGACAAACAGAAACTATTCATTAGATGACACGTAACACATATATGAGTCACTATTATTGAGCTCTTTCTATAGAATTATTCGTGCAATAGGTGTCAAATTCAAATCAAAAGAAAATATCTCAAATCGGAATCTTCGGTATTATATTTCAAATGTGTAAAATATATAGGATTTCTGTTTCAATCAAATTATAGAAGAGATAACATAATATTCTACAGGCACCTATTCATGTTTGATTGTTATGAGGTTTACCTTCGAAGACAAGGAGTTAAACTTGTACAAAATGTAGCCCTCCACAAAATCAGATTTGAAAAAGTGAAAAAAACACGAAAGGAATTATATTTCATAGTAATTTTTTTAGATAGTCAAACAAAGTTGTCTCTACAAAGTCAACAGACATCTATACATAAAGGCAGCTTCAAAAATTATTTTTGAGCAAAAATTATTTTTGAGCAAAAATTATTTTGTGATTCATTCTCATGAAGCAGAGTTTATGCGTATTTTTGCGTATTATGCGTATTTATGCTTATTTTTGTGCGTTATTATTTCAATTCCTAAAAATATTCTGAATCTTTTTCTTATGGTTTAAAACAAATAACATCTGGTAGTAGTCAGTGCTGCTTGGTTTCTCAAAGTCTATCTTTGATGCCAGAAAACTAGACAAAAAGGTAGCAAATTTGGAAAATAGAATAGTAAATAGAAAAGTTACTGAATTAATTTTTTATAGGGGGGGGGGGGGGTAAATTAATATATGCATATTTTCTTAAAACATCAAAACATGTCTTTCTGCTATTAAAAAAAATCTATGTTTTCCAAAATAAAAGTTTCTTCTAAAGATGTCAAGAAAGAGTGATGGAGATGGCCACTCTAAAAAAAGTTGAGCTCCATAAGAAAAAAATTATATGTATCAAATTTTATAGATCCTTACGTACTTTTCATAGTAGGTCCGTTGTTCGTAAAATAAAAAAGAAAAAAAATGCGTAGCAAAGCTAAATATTGGGATTTCAAAATCGATTTTTCCATTATTGTCTGAGGATCTCGAAGAGACACGATATTTCATTCAAAGGTCTTCAAAGAGATAACTCAATGCTTTATCCAAGGTTCCTATTATGGATTCTCTAAGGAATTTTTCTCTTATATAATATTTAGCATAATGCAAAAAGTTTGAAAAAATTACTGTTTGTTTAAACTGCAATGGAACTTGTCTTTTCCATTTTACGATTACTATATCCAAAAAAACAACCATTTCAATTTCGTATATCTGACCGTTTCCGTGCTGCTGAGAAAAGGAGAACAAAAAGTTAAAGCAATAGGTTGCTAACACCGCAGCGAACCTAATCATTTATCTCCACCATACCTGTATCTCGTCCTTGTGAACATATATGTTATTACTATTAATCTTTTGAATTTTGTAGAAATACCACCATTTATTGATGTTTTGGATAATTTATGCAGCTTATGTTCTCACAATATCTCTCATTGGAACTTGTAAGGGAATATAGAGAGTAAAACGGAGGTGGGACCAGAGGTAATTGGTAGTTCCCTCCATTACGCAGGAAGGTATGAAATGAATTGACTCGAGGTCTGTACTTTGTAACAGGCCGACTTACCACCCTTTAATTTACGAGAATTTGGCGTCAGAAAGTCCCAGAGAACCTACTTCCTTTAAAATAACATAGTGTTACGTAAAGGACACGAACAATTACAAAACCCACAAAATTATAATAAACTTGGTTTTTGGAATCATTGTTATTTGTAATAAATTGACCGGGTGTCACTGTGGTAAGGGACAAAATGGGGGCATGGGGTTTGAAGAAGGGCGGGTATATGTAGGGTTCTATAGGAACTGGAGACAAACAATTTTATTTGCACATCTCCTCTTCATTTATGTTACAATTTCTTATATGTTGTAAAATAATAAATTGTGTGGGACATTCATAATGTGTCAATATCTGCAATTAACTATTAACAAAATAAGTCTGGAATACAATTGTTAACAAGCTTGGAATGGAAATATGTTTGGAATACAATTGTTTTCGCTGTCGAGGAAGAATTTCTTCTAAGAGCAATTTCTTCTCTTAAGCAGCAGAATGGGAATCAAATAACTTTTATCTGGCTTAGTACAAAAATGACTTAAGATAATAGACTACCTCGGATAATAATATAGATCTGTCGTAGGAGGGGAGTAGGGCAGATCGAGTACTATAGTAATGCCAACATTCTTATAAATTAAAGGTATCTAAAGGGTTTAGAGGGTGGGAATGTTTTGGTTTTTAGAACTCTCACTTTCAAGGCGTTCTAGATTTTACCTTGAATCTGCTAAACTGCAAACAATAGGATTCGCTGGAAAGCGTACAACTGTATAAACATTTAATGTAATTCCAACATGGCCTTTTCAAGACTATTCTGTTTCAAACACTATTGTTTGTTCGTGGCACCAGCCAAATTGCCGGCATTTTTATTCTCCTGGAGGGTTGGTTAGTTTTTAAGGTTTTCGTTATCCTCTGAAATAACAGTTCTTGAAAATAAATTTTGAGAAAACCAGAAAAGTTCATGGCATTCTGCAATTTTTTGAAGTTTGATGAATTGCTAAGCGTGCCATGTGATGTTCAAATCCGAAAAGCTCTTGCAATCAACCAAAAAGAAAATACTTGCTGAAATGAACCAAAAATAGAGCTGTCCAGAAGCTTTGCAAAAACCCTCTCCTTCCCTAAAAAAATTCTTTACTCTCGGGTCCTCCCTTTTTGGAAAACAACTGAAAAGTATGATTTTCAACACAATTGCTATTTTGACACGCTTTAGCATGTCTCTGTCAGAAGAGATCAGATGGTATATGACAGGAAAATGCCATAATCTTCTATCCTATAAAGCAGAGTTAAAAGAGCAAAATTAGTCATTTGAGACATGCGCTTCAAAACTTATAAGAACTAAAAACAAGGGACTAACTACCCTCACTATGAATCTCGATCGAAAGAGAAATTTTTTTATCCCTTGTAATTTTTTGCTAACAATTTCAAAGAATTTTCCCCAAAAAATTCAGTTATTTTAATCTACTAGATGATTGTTAAGGAAAAAAAATTTTCAGTGATATTTTTCAAACCCTTCGCAGCTCGTACAAAATCATTTTTTAAAGCTTTTTGTGGAATTCTTGTTGTTTAGAAAGAGAAAAATTATTTTGCTGATTTTTTCTTATTTTACAATGAAACTGATTAAACTTTTCAACACCAAAAGTTAAACGGAGAAATTCTTATAAACAATAAAATTGTATTTTTGAAAAAATAATAAGATGCAAATTTTACAAAAAAGGCAAACTATACTGTTATAACTATTGCAAGCTATTTGTGAAAACATATAAACACAGCTTTGGGCAAAAGTTAAGCCCGGCAGTGACTATTATTCACATATGTTTTCATATTAGTGCCTAGATAATTGCAAGAACCAAGCTTGACTATCTTTACACCAGTCCTTCAAATTTAACAAAGATGAACAAAGAACTTCCCCGAAATATCTATTTTTATAAACAACAATATAAAAACAAATATGAAAATTCTACACGAAAAGAGCATCTTTAAAAAATTATCCCGACGCTTCAGGTTTGGTTTGACTTGAAATAGTTACATCAAACAGTTCGTGGTAACGTACTGTAAGTAAGGAGTGAATCGGCCTAATGGTAACCAAAACTCTAAAAAGAGAACTTTTGATAACATTTATAACATCAAAAGAATTGGCTCTTTATGTTGATTCCAAATATATAAAGTTCATTAAGTTCAATGTTACAAATCAAAAGCTGCGACCCTGGGAACATTTCCCTGATTTCGAAAAAGGAGAGAAACACCCCCAAAAAGTCAGTGGGTCTTAATGAAATCACATTGCCTGTTTTAGCATATCAAAGAGCCCTAGTGAAGAAACCTTTTTAAGAGACCAAAAATATTGGGGGGCAGCTAGCCCCCATCCTACACCGCTTTTTGCTTAAAGACATTCGCTCAAGATTTGGAGATTTGTTTAGCATAATTGAAAGGTCCTATAACTATGCTTCTGGGGAAGACATAACCTCTCACGGCCCCTGGAGTATGAATCTAATTTATGTTATTTGCCAATCGTTTATAAAACGTATTTGTTATTGGGAAATGTACGGATATTTTTTGGGGGAAGTTTCTGCGGGGGAAATTTTCCAAAATGAGGGTTTCCTTTGGAGAAGAAAGTGTCCGGGAGGATTTTCCTGGGGAGTTTTTACACTGAAGAAATTTGCCAGAATTCATTTACGAAATTCTTTTTATTGGTCTGAATTTCTCTATGGTTACTCAGTTTTACATATGCATAGACTATTCCAGAAGAATTATCTGGGGGAAACTTTCAGCGGGGAAGGGATTGTCTAGCTGGATTTTCTGCGGGAGAAATTTTTCATACAAGAATTTTCCACGGGAGAAACTTTCCATAAGGGGAGGGGGTGATTTTCCGAGGGAACTTTTCCGTAGAGGGTGGGGGAGTATTTCCAGAGTGATTTGGAAAACGATCAAATTATATAAAAAGCAAGTTTTTTTCAAATGTTTTGATTTTTAGAACTCTCACTTTCAAGTCGTTCTAGATTTTACCTTGAATCTGCTAAGCTGCAAAGAATAGGATTCGCTGGAAAGCGTACAACCGTATAAACAGTTGATGTAATTCAAAGATGGCTTTTTCAAAGGTATTCTGTTTCAAACACCATTGTTTGTTCGTGGCACCAGCCCAATCACCGACATTTTTATTCTCCTAGAGGGTTGGTCAGATTTTGTCAGATTTTAAGGTTTTCGTTATCCTCTGAAATAACAGTTTTGAAAACAAATATTGAGAAAACCAGAAAAGTTCATGACATTCCGCAATTTTTTTAATCTTGTTAGAATGCTACGCGTGCCATGTGATGTTCAAATCCTAAAAGCTGTTGTAATTCAACCATAGAGAAAATACTTGCTGAAAGAATTTCCCAGGGAATTCTTCACAGGAAATATTCTGGGGGGATTTTCAACGAGGGAGGCATTGTCCAGAGGAACTTTTCTAGTGAATTTTAGGCTGGAGGAATTTTTGCTGGAGCAATTTGTATGTGTGTGTGAGGGGGTATTTTCCAAAAATTTCCCAACATTATTTGAAAAATTATCAAGAATAGAATTAAAAAACATGTTTTTACTGAAGGTAAGGAGAAACGTTAAAAATTAAAACAAGCATGAATTTTTGTATATGAGCGGGCTGATCCCTTCTCGATCCCTTGCTCTTTACGCAAAAGTTCGACTTTTTGTCCTAATTCTTCATGAACGACTCCTGAAACATTAAGGCCGTTTAATTGAAATCAGAAGCCTTTAGCGTAACAAGCGAGAAATCAAGGAGGGGGAAGCAATTATTTTACATAAGGCCCCTCTTATATAGAATAATTACTGTTCGTTTCAACTTTTAATGTTCCTCCTTTCTGTCAGTTACAAAAACTTGTTTTTTTTAAATTCAATTCCGGGTAAAAACAGATTTCTTTTTTGCTTCCCTGCAAATTCTTAAATCAGATGCAAGTCATGTCTTGCTGATTAATTCTAAGTGGTGCCCCTATATCTTAACCGCTTCAAAATACCAAACATTCAGAGTATTTATATTTTTCAGAATTTCTTAAAGAATTATTCACATTAAATCTGAATTCATTTAAACAGTAGGATATAAAAATACCGTTCGCTAAGTAAAACAAAACGGAGACACATTCTTTCGATAGAAATCGAACTATTCTTTTCTATTGCGTTTTTGTATTCCTTTATTTTGAATTATAGTACAGAATATCGGAAAATTAACCTTGAAACGGTTTATAAAGGAAATAAATTCAAACTTTTTACAAAAAGTTATCAAAGGAAAAAATAAAACATGGCCTTGTCTGGTATTAAAATCAGATAGGCACTACACCTATACTTTGTCACAATATAATTTGTAAAAAAAAAAAAAAAAAAGGTAACCGTAATGAACAGAAAAAATATATAGTAAATGGTATGTGCTCTTAGTCAAAGGACCTTGTTGGGCAGAAACATGAACTGTGATATATCAAAGCATCGTTTTTGCAGTCAACCAACAATATATAAATAATGTGAAGAAGTAATTGGTCATAGATAGATAATCTATTAGTGACTAAACCGGAAAACCGATATTTCACATCTACAACTACAAAAACTGTAAAACACTAAATAGGGAGAAATAAACACGAGAAAACCAGGAAGGAGAAAAAATGACTACGAACTAAAAATAGGCATACCACTTTAGAAATCAACTATGGACATGATCAAATCGGGCCGTATCAATAAGAAGTAATTGGTCATAGTTACGCAAAAACGCATCTGTCTCAAGAAGGTTTGAAGCATAGTGAGGACATTAATTTTTAGTCACATGACCCATTATGATGAAAACACCCAACCCTAACCGGCTGTATGCAGCTATTTTGCAATTTAATATTCTAATCCTTGGCTTGAGATTTTGCTAGCCCTTTCTTTGCAGAAAAGATTCAAAACTTGGGTGGTTAACTGTAATATGGTATATTATTATTTTATATAATTAAGCATGTATAATTGTTTAGATAGTTAGATTTAGACTTTGTAGTTATTTTTATGACTGATTTTTTTGTTGTAAAATAAAGTCTGAATGTTAGAACCGAACTTCCAGTAAAAATCTTCAATAAGTATACTAAATGTTTATTTACCTCTTTGCTAGATTATTGCCCCCCCCCCTGTCCTGGATTTCTTAAAATACTTATCATATGGTTGCGGAAAATACTCCTTTTTGAATTTACAGCAAAAAATGCCCCTCCATCAAATGCTGAAAAGATTATTTCCCCCCCCCCCCATTTCAATATTATTATAAATTAGTGCCAGAGTTTGTAATATATCACCTAAAGATGAATTGACTCATAATGATTGGTAAATAATAGAACTAATGTGATTTTGAAAGGTTTCATTTCGTGTGAATTTTCCTAGTTATTCCTCCAAGGCCAAATTTCTCGTTGAAGTTTTTTTTTCCATCCAGAGCTCAATGTTCTCAATGGCAGTAGTTACATGTTCTCCCAGTTCTCCTTTTAAGGAATGAGGTCGACTTAAGCGTCAAATGTTTAAATTACTTCAGATTACTTAGGGTGTTTCTGGTTGCCTTGGAGTTCCGATGTTCTTTCTCGTTAAATAAATGTTTGTTAAGCAACGGTGAGTTGTTGTAATTCTAAATAACAACCATCACAAAACTCAAAAGGTAGAAACGTGAAAGGGGATTACTTTACTTCTATAGTTCTCAATGAACAGAAAGCCAGCTTGAAACAATTGAAGTTGGATATAAATTATAGCTCAGCTATAGGCTCTTTCCCTAGAGGCCTATATTCCGGTTGCCTACCACGCTTGTGATTACCATTCCATTTCGGATGTCTTGAAGAAATCTCTTTTGAACTTGAGATTTTAACATGAGTCAAGATGTCACGTTCCGAGGTCTGAAACTTGAAAGGGCAAAGCTGGTAGGTGCAGTCGACGTGGACAGGACATCAATGAAAATTTGCTTATTTGCTGACTGTTTATTCTGCATCCTTTTGGTAGGAAGAGAAATTGTAAGTTCAAGCCGTAAAACTATAGATTATCTAATAGGTTTTACCAAATATCTTAGTTCTAGCAAAATACGTGGGCCGAAGTGTTCCTTAATTATAATGGCCATCTAAAAGATACTAATCCGCCCGCGAAATGTCGCGCAACGTCATTGGACTGTGTTTGATGACGCTCCACCCGTGCTTGGATTGGATTGGATAACTCTCACCCCGCTCAATGTCATTGGACATTGTAAACCCTTAGGAAGCCAAATCATCTGATCGGAAGACTTTTGAGGTTTGCAGAAGTATCGAAGTGAGAAATCTGTGTAAGCATCAATATTCTGTGGTTCAATCATTTTCAAGTTGAATCATTTTATTATTAACATATACATGTATATAATTTACATAGGCCCATGGGGAGACAAACTTGAAAAACTAGGCCTAGATAGAAACTAGGTGAAAAACTAGCTCGAAAAACTATATCTCACGCAATTGAGACAAATAACGTTCCAGCGAGAGCTTGTAACGACCATGAATCAGATAACTCGTCTAAAGAGCACTATGTGAGCTGCATAGCCTCAGAGGACTGCTGTCTAAAATTCAGGGGGTGCACTTGAAACATTTAATATGTCAAAACTAGGATTGCGCAACCTCTGCTAGGATAAGTGTGGCTTGTAATTCTCCGTATAAGAAATTAGCTGTTTCAGCTATCTCGGCACAGCTTTTGTAAAAATTTGCTGAAACCGAGAAACACTGGCATCCCGTGGCAACTTTCTACCTATAAACTGAAAAAGATATGATAAAGTATTGGCGAGCATTTTACTTTGACTTATGATGAAAGCTAAAGTCACTTTGTGATCTTGGGGAAAAAGTTAGACAAAGGATACTAAAACTGATAATTAGGCATGGCCATGTAGACAAAGACATTCGCCAAGAAACTTTCTCTTCTCTCCCTCACCCAACCAAAATTGTAAGGCTTTTACAATATTTTCTTGGCTTTCTGTAATTTCCAAACAATTTGCCTACACTTGGGCCATTTGACAATGTTATAGCATAATTGAGTGTTAAGCTCTTGATACTTAACGTAGTTTTTCGTTTAAGTTCATTAAAAACCTATTTTTTATTTTTCCTGCACTTCACTGCTGAAAGGGAATATGCAAAGAGGTAGGGGGAGGGGTCCAAGGAGACTCCCTAATAAGATCATCCCAAAAGACCGCCTCGTTAAGAATATTACGAAATAAAATTGTTTTGCAATTAGGATAACAATACATAGTTTTTCGTAATCATTTTGATCACTAACCAAAACTCATAAGGGCAAAATTCAACAAAGCAAAACTCTTGTTCTATGACAGAACAAGCTGCAAACGCATAACTTTAAAGGGTTTTGATTAACATTTCTTCTACTTCATTCTTTGTAATCGAAGCAAAAAATACTGAAATTTTAACAGCTAAAGAAAAGATAATCTATTTCCTCGTCAATATCTCTTTAACTTATTCAGCCATTCTCTTCTTCCATTATTGCAAAAAAAACAATAAACACTATTTATTGGGCTAATTCTCTTTTGATGAATGTGTATCGAGGATGTTATTGGATTTTGTTTACATTTGCTGCAAAAGTTGAAAGTAATGATCTAGAAATTATTGTTCTGCTTTATCACTTGAAGTATTAAAATGGCCAAGTGCTGGAAGACTTGAAAGCTTTATATCCTGATAATATCTTTCAAAACTTCAATTTGAATTTTTCGACAAAAATATCAAGTCATAAAAGAATAATGGGCAATAATTTTTCCGAGTAAAAACAAATCTAAAGCTATGTTTTCAACATTTCGTGTTTCTGCCAAAAGCCATAAAATCACGATTGTTTCTGCAATAAGATTAACCACGCCCAGACCATTTTAAAAGACATTGTATGGAAGTTGTTTGATCTCGTTTAGATAAAAAAGAAACATATAATTTTAAATCCTAAGAATTTCCGCGAGGAATTATATAGCTATACAAAAATGCTTTGTTACTTATTCTTACATCTTTAAAGGCCAAATTTGAACTTATTTTGGTACTTGCTAATAAAATGAAACGCAACCAAGAAGTGAAGTTAGGTTAATCCCAATGAAATATAACCTTCATATAACCTTTAATTTATGAAATAATATAATTTGGGCTATATATTTGCGCATTAGGGGGGGAGGGGTAGATTATTTAGACAGCACCCTTAATCTAACCGAACCCCCACCCCCGTAATGTGCAAATATATAGCCCAAATCATACAAGGCCATTACATTTTGCCATCCGTCATTTGTCTTTGTGGCTATGAAACCGGTTTTCTGAGATCTAACCTGAGTGTAATTCTTGAGTGTGTTTCGTTTGATTAACAAGTACCCTTATTTCTTTGAGATACATGTTATCTAGTCCACTCTTAGAGTCATTTAAAAAAAGGTAGTTAAACAGAAGGGGATGCAAAAATTTGCTATTCATGTTCAATCCATAGTTGATCTTTATATCTCTCTTATAAGAAGATTGTACTTGTTCCAGTATGGTAGAAATTTTGAACTTTTTGTTAATTTTGTCTTAATGTGTTCTTATTTTACAATAAATTATGTAAAAATTACTACTTTGACACGAGAAACAAATTTTTATATTTTTTTCGGTTTTATTCATTATAAAACCGAAACAAATTCATTTTTATTCATAAAAATTCATTTTTATTTTATTCATTTTTATTCATAAATAAATCGGTTTTATTCATTAAACAACGTTGATAGGTTAGGTATCAATATTTTCATTCGTTAAATATCACATCTTAAATTAATTTCCTCGCTAAATAAATTAAGTTGTTCAACGGAAGAGAAAAAACAAAACCAAAATGAGAATTTCCTTAGAATAATGCTGTCCAAGAAATCACAAAATCCAAATTAGAAACAGGCAGACCATCTCGAAGAAATAGACAGATACAAAAACAATCATAATAATCAAAAGAGTTCGGAGCCAGACCTAGAAGTACGGTAGTGAAGGAATTTTGTTTAGTGATTAAACCTTTCAAGGAGTTTCACTTTCACTCAAAACACCGCTGCACAATTATTAGAGCCAGCACTTTACCCTTGAATGACTAAACAGCAATGTATGTCTCATGGATTTTCCCTCCAGGGTAAGTTAAAACAGGAGTGGTCGTAGAAACTTTAGAGAGACCCCGTTTTATCAAAAATCAAATATCTACTATACTTCTTAAGGGCAAACGTGATTTGATGCTGCTTATGCATCCTACCAATGTTATTTCATCATCCAGTATCCCCGTAGCTCCCAAAGGCACTAGATCTAAATTTGAGATAGCAGTTTCACTAAAAATCCTGAAGGTTTTAAAGATTTGCGTACCGGTGGAGAGCTTAACCCACGTATTACTAAGTGCTCTAAATTATATACTTTTCCTCTCCCTTCCCCCAAGACCGCCAACTTTTCAGATGCAAGATATACGTGGTACATCACCTCTATATTGGAATCTTGCGAGAATTTTCTATGTTAGGGGAAAACTGCGCTAAGTCCAAGCTTTGAGCTAATTCCACGCAAAACGAGCCAAGTCCTGAATCTGTCTAATAGCGAGCTAAGTCTAAGTCTAACTCGATCTAAAATTGAAGTATGTAATTATCTAGTGTAAAAATCTTGAATCACCTCAAAATTGAGCTAAATCTTTATTTGCAAACATGTCCTAACTCGGTGTAAAAATGATTTGAGTCTTGGATACGGACTGACTTGATATATAAAACGAATTAAGCGTCGACTCGGTGTACAAAGGAGCGATTCTTCGACTTAGTGTAACAACAAGTTAAGTACTGAAATCTGAATCAGTACAAAACCAGCTACGCCTCAGCTGCAGTCACTGACTCAGTGCGACAATAGGGTAACGCCTGGCTTGGTTTCAAGCTAGTAAAGTCCTGATTTGATGTTTACAAAATCCTATTCTAAGCCACAAACTAGCTAGATATAAAGAAGAGATAAGTCTTGAATATATTCAAAATGAGCCAGCCCTAACTATGGAATTTCAATGACAGGATGTAAAAGTGAGCCAAGTACTGACTCGGTACAAAAAAGAAACTCAGTCGAAGCCATGGAATATCGGTGAGTTGGTGCAAAAACGAAATAATAAGTCTGGATTGATGCAAAAATTGACTAAATTCTGATTTGATTAAAAAATAATTAGGTCCTGGTTCGGCCCAGAACCGTACCGAGTCCGCACTTGCTGCAGAAACGACCGAAGTCTTTGCTCGGAGTGAAAAATGATCTACTTCCAACCTACGAAGTTCTGGCGACGTTGTTTTAAACAGGCTTGAGCTTGACTCGGTTCGAAATTCAAGCTATGGACTGACTCAGTGGGTGTCAGAAAGGAGGACGTGTTGCACCTTATTTGAGCCGCATTTATGCAAACAGTTTTGTTCCGAATGATTCGAGAGACAAAGTGAGTCAATAGTCCCTCCCAAACCCTTAAAATTGCCCCCTTGCCCAACTTTTTAACCGAATGGTAGGTATGTTGCACCATGTTTGAACTGAATTCATGCAATGTTTATAGTTTGTACAACTGGAGGATTACAGTGAGTACGTAGCCCCTCTATCACCTCCTCTTTCTTCACTGAGTTTCTAGCAGTAAGGCAGGCACGTGCCTCCCTCTTTGAACCAGCGTAACTTAAGGATTATCAGAGTATTTGATCTGAAAACCACCACTAATTTTTTAGCAGAGAGTTCTTTTATCAGCTTGAAGCTTGCAAGGGGAGCTCAAACCCACACTACTACTACCACTACTAACAAATCACCGCAAAACCGAGCCGCCTGAGGTCATCTCAGCCACGCACGCCCCTCCTCCATTCCAATCTATTCAAAGCCTCCCTAGAAAAAAAAAAGAATTTACAGAGCCCCATACCCCTTCACTGCCCTTTGTACAAGAATACTCAGATCCCCTTCAATTTCTGGGGTACGTACCTTGGAGAAAAGGAACAGAAGGACACAACTTCACTAAAGTATACTGCTTCGGAGTCCCATCTACCATCTGCAGGACGGTGCTCAGATTTGCATAACATTTCTTGAGCACAAATCCATGGCCAAGCTTATTCTCCAAATATTTTAGATGAATGTTTTTTTTGTTGTTATTGAGGCCTTAGCAGGGATTCAGATAATTTCTGAGACCACACTGGCTAATCATGACAAAACGAGAAAAAAACATAAAGAAGAGAGAAACGAGGATAATACAAGCCAGTGAAAAACGTAGATTACAATGCAAATATTTCGGTCAAGACCTCCGCTTGACCGTCCTCATTGTACAATATTAAAAAAAAGATATTGATAAAAATCCAATGATAATATAAAAAACCAAACCTTAAAATAAACACAAAAATAAATATGAAGAACCTCTCAAAGTAACGGTGAAAGGGTAACTGAATAAAAATACAATTTTTTTAATTTTTTTTTTAATTTATGCATAGCATTTTTAAAAGCCAGTTGCTTCCCAGGTAAGATATTTTCACATATTCTGTTAGGTGGCAAAATATGATTTTGTTGGTTTATATAAAAACGATCAGAATTAATCCAGTGCCTCGATTGAGAGTTACCTTTCGGTGAATGTGTTATTTTGATCTCAACCGCCTCCCTGAAAACTTACATGAGACCTTTAACGGGGACAATAACGGAAATGTTGTCAAATAAAATGAAATGCTGTGGATTGTCTTAGACATGTTGATCCAAGGCGGAATCAAAAGCCTCAGGCCTTTGGCGTAGCCCCCTAGCTTTGTCGTTTGAGGACCTGTGTTCCAACAGCCTGTTCCGCAACTGCTAGTGGGTTCTTCCAATATAGAAACAACAGTAAGGATAGGGAACCTTAAAAAACACTGCTGCCCAAAAGGCGTTGAGGAGGAGACAGCCCCTTTTTATTATATATATATATATATATATATATATATATATATATATATATATATATATATATATATATATATATATATATATATATATATATATATGGTTAAATAAAAAAAAGAAGCTTTTTTAACTGAAAGTAAGGGGCAACATTAAAATTTAAAATGAACCGAAATTATTCCGTATATGAAAGGGGCTGTCCCCTCCTCAGCGCCTCGCTCTTTCCGCTAAATCTTTTTATTGTTTTGAAAAATAGAGTTGTGAGAAACAGTCAAACTTTAGCGTAAAGAGCGAGGAGTTGAGGAAGGGACAGCCCCTTTTATATACAGAATAATTTCTGTTTGTTTTAAATTTTAATGTTGCTCCTTACTCTCAGTTAAAAAAAAATATTTTTTTTATATTTAATCATTAAACTTATAAGTGCATAACAATAGTCAGTAGTATGGGTAAAATACAATGATTCCCGAAAAGTGGCCATCAATTAGCATCATAGCCATCAATTCCTATGTTCCCAAAAACTTCCTAGCAGAATTCAAACCTAAAACTATAAAATACAAATTATAGAAATTTAATTATAAAATACCAGGGACAGTTGTATTAAACCAGTCGCTCTAGAATTTCGGGAAATTTTTCACTTCAACCGATAATGCCCGCTCTAGTGGCATTTATAGGGCAATCCTGGCTTCTTCGTACCATATCTCACGCCCCAAAACCTATCACTACCAGACATGGTGCCGCGTTATATTTTATGGATAGGTGGGCTTGTCATGCATCCTTGACCTAAGGATTTTATGGACCTTTTAGGTCATGAGTATTTTAAGCTTTTCAAACGACGTTTCAGAGGAATAACCTCCACTTATGCAAACGACTAGCTTCAAATAAATAAAAAACACCTGTGAGCTGCAATAGAAAGGTGAGATTACACCTTGTTGGACTTGGATGGCATAGAAATCATATTTGAAAAATATTAGGATCCATGTTTAATCTCCTTATTAGTCGAAAACGTAACCTAACCTAACCTAGGTACCTCCCCCTCCCCCTAAACCCCAAAAACAATAGTTTAAATATCGTATACGCAATGAAAACCACGCTATGCATTCCATTACTCTATAGCGGTGTCTTAAATTATCCCGTCAAAAACGGGTTTTTCGTGACTTGTTTCCTTGTAAAGGCCCATATAATGGGAAAGTACCCAAATTATATTATTATATAAACTAAGTATTATATTTTCATCATGTTTTGGTATATTTCATTATGAGTCATCCTAATTTCATTTCTTGAGTGCTTGGTGTAATACATAAGTACCGAAAAAAACTTGCATTCATCAACTGAATATATTTTTTAATCTTTAATAGATTTTAAATTACACCATTTAAATATCAGCATTAAGAGTAGAATATAAGAGTATATATATCCTCATATAGATGATAGTTTCGTTTTGACTTTTAACGTTACTCTTTACTTTCAATTTTTTTTAATCTGTGTTCACTTAGGCTAATTAATTCAGCATAAAAAGAAGATTTTAACGGTG
The DNA here is from genome assembly GCF_049724085.1 of Artemia sp. Qi Xiang Cuo. Lineage (NCBI taxonomy): Eukaryota > Metazoa > Arthropoda > Branchiopoda > Anostraca > Artemiidae > Artemia > Artemia sp. Qi Xiang Cuo. The sequence continues at coordinate 24,491,770 of NC_142808.1, read as the reverse complement.
TACTCTTTACGCAATATACAATTTCAATTTCTTAGGTTTTCGGTTTACAATGAAAACTATTGTTCTTTATTTTGACAGGTTAACTTTAAGATGTCAGGATATGTACCAGGAAACTGTCAGGATATGTGCCAGGATAGTGAAATATTCAGCAAAAAAAAAAAAAAAATTGACCTAGAGTTACAAAATAGTGGGTAAACTTTTCGTTATTTTTATTATTGACTTACGAATAAAGTAAACATACCACCCGCTCGACGCCTTTTTTTATGCTCTTTCCGAATATAATAATCATTTTTGTCGGAAATGAAGCTTTACCCCCACCCTTATATGTACCAATTCAGGGTATATATTTGTAAATTAGAAGGGGGCAGGTAAATCTTATTTCTGATGTAAATGAGAATTAAGTTTAAACTTTCCCCCCACCCCCTAATGTGCAAATATATATAGCCTAGCCTGAATTGGTATATATAGGGGTGGGGGTAAAATTCATTTCCGACAAAATGATAATTATATTTGGAAAGAGCATAAAAAAGGCATCAAGTGGTATGTTTACTTTATTTGTAAGTCAATAATATGAATAACGAAAAATTTACTAAATACTGTGCTCGGTAAGGATTCATCGAGGCCATTATAGAATTCAGATCCTATGATGGCCTACTTTTCCAAACTTTCCAAGAAATACGAGCCGAAATATTGTGTTATATGTGTTTTTTCCTCCAAACACTGTGTATTTTGTGTTTTTTCCTCCAAACACTTCACCTAGTCGTACTTTAATAGATATATTCTTTTTCGCAAAACGAAAGTCAAACAGGCTCAAAGCTCCTCATCCAAACTCACTCAGATGGATTGAAGTATTGAGTTAGGAGTCCTTCTGATGTCATCAACCTATGCTGAGCTCACTAGCTAGACGTGGGTAACAACAAACAAAACAAAAACGCGTGAGTATTAATAAACAGGCGTTTATCCTCGTTTAGTTTCAACCAATAAAAAGCTTAGCCTACTCATTATAAAACGAAGTGAAGCAGACCAATCAGAAGCTATCGGATAACGCGGCTTTCAAAATAAGGAGGTGTCACCAAAAGAATAAACCTAGGGGTAAAAAGTAAATTCAATAGCTTCTTAGATGGCGTTTCAATCACTCATAATTTAGCTAATTTTATGGTGGCGCATCAAATATAAGTTTGCAATTTATAGCGGCTAAAACTAGACAATAAAATAGCCGACAGTCACGAAAACTGGTATAGCTTGGTAGTAAAAAGGACAAAAATGCATACAGTTTCCTAAATCACCGTTCTAATCAAGATATTAAGGAGTTGATTTTTATAGGCATGTTAGGTGACAAAAGAATTCTAATTTGTATTGTTAAGATTATAGCCTAGTAGGGACTGAAAAAAAAGAACTTTAGAAAAGTACAAGGAATATACATTGCATTATCATAGTTATGCTTCCATAAGTAATTTATATTACATTAGGCTATAAGGCTATAGATATATCTTGAAGTATTTTCGTTTTACTCGTGAATTCTAAATTAGGATTTACACGCTCTAATGCTAGATGCCTATGCACGGTTTTAGTCGTAATTTTAGAGGATGGTAATTTAACAAAACTCTTTTTTTTACAGAAGTGTGTCAATTGTTTACATATACTTTCCCATACAAAGGAGTTAAACTGTGAAATGACCTTAATAGTCTAGTAAAAGTACGATTTCGACCCGTTATTTTGAGCATCAAAATGTTCAGTAAACTTCGCTTAACAACATATCCAAAATTGGCAGAAATTGGCCTTGCAGAAATATCCCTTTTTTTAGGGAAAAGAGGGGGATCCGGAACTTAAATTTTTGCAATATTTTCTGTATTGAAAGGATGTTTACTATGAATTTGAGTCTGGAAAGACCAAAAATCAGACTTGGAAAATTCTATCGCTTAGCAGCCTGTTTCCACCCAAGCAAGGTCAGAGGGGTATGAAATGTCAGAATTTTAATTTGAGGAGTTCTTCATGGATCGAAAGTCCGTTTCCAATTAAATCAATTCTGGAAAGGGCCGAAAATGACACTAGAATCAAAAATTTCCAGCACTCAGTACCCCATTACCCCCCTAAGCGGGATTAGAGGGGGTAAAATACCATTTGTGGTATTATATTAATATAATACATAACTGGAAAAAATATATAATTGAATGGTCGTAAAATTGAAAATTCCATTGCTTAATACCTCATTTCTACCCAAGCAAGGTCAGAGGGGGATGAAAAATCAGAATCTTAATCGTCAGAAGGGGTAAGAATAGCATTCGTGATATTATAATAATGTAAAATATAATTGAAAGAAATAGAGAGATGGATTAGGCTACTTAGTGGTGGTATTTTAAGATTCTGATGTCATTTTTAGTCTCCCCGGCCTTGAATTTATAGGGGATGACCTTTCAATCCCAAAAATTATTTTTTGGATCCAAATAAATTATTTGTTTTGGATCCTTTCAATCCAAATAAATTCGAGATCCCCCCCCCCTTTCCCATCTTTTTCCCGAAAAAGAGGATATCACTCAAGTCGATTTTGGATATATTATTAAACAATTTTTTGTAACATTTTGGTGCCAAAAATATTTATGTTGCTCAAATGCAGAGGTTTGGCCTTTTTTCGCAGTTTTACTGGACTATAATTACCATGACATAATACAGATATAAAGGACATCAGAAAAATAAATATGTGATTAGTGCTTGATAATTATCCAGAGAACACTCAAGAATTTTGATATGTAAGATCTCAGAAAAACCGGTTTAGCTGTCTGTATTCGGAGACACTTAGCTTAGGCTCAGCGGGAAAACTACGTTTTAGGTATATTTTAATTAAATTTTTAATATATAGAGTTGGTATTCTGATTAGGTTAGGTTATGTTAGGTTGGGTTAGATATTTAATATAATGCGTTCTAAGCGGCCTGCTTTCCATAATTCACTTTTGTAGTTTCCATAATTTTGCTATTAAAGTAGCATATTTTCATCATATTCTGGTTTCTTTCATTAGGATAACCCAACTTCAATTCTTGGGTGTGTTCTATATAAATAACGAATACCATATGATTTGAAATGCCCTTTAAATTTTTTAAATGAAACCCAACAACAATTAATACTTGCTAATAATTTTATTTTTCTTAAGGAAGAGGAAAAGGCATATCCATATTTTACTCCAGTAAGACTTTTTATGTCATATCTCATTAATCGATCAACCTCAGAAAAAAACTGGGTTTGACTATTTTTAAGGAATTCTGGAACATACATGGAAAAAATAAAATCATAGTATTGTACAGAACGTACTAAAAGTCCAAAAACAAATAGAAATATTGTTAAACATTGGAATATAAATTTTCAATAAATAGCAATTCAACTAAATATACTGAATAATCGGTTGCAATTTGAACAATATTGGAGTCTGACCAACTGGATAGCAAACCAACTGAATAAATTGAGTTTAAGATAGGGATTCGAAAATGAGACATCATCAGATGAATTTTTTGCCCACTAACTTAACAAGTTAATCAGCTAGTTTAAAATTAATTTATTAGCTTAAAAACCAAAATATTATAAACCAGGGGCATTTCCATGATTTTTTTTTGGGGGGGGGGTACAAAAGTATTTTTAGGGGTGAGGTTACATAAAATCTTTTAAAACGCAACAAAAATTTGTTTAGGCTATATCCATTTTTGTTACATTTTTACGTGATGGACAAATATTTTTTGAAAGAGGGGGTTCCAACCCCCCCCCCCTTTCAACTGGATACGGCCATCTATGTAGCTGTTCTTTCTTCTTCTTTTTTATACAAAATATCCTCTAACAATTCTATCCAATCCATAGTGTTTTCATTCATTTTAACTTAAGATGTTCTTTTCGTCCTAACACAGACAGTAACAAATTTAATCTTTGGTACCCCGTCTAAAATCTGAGATGAAATACAGAAATAGTTGACAGCAAAACAGTAAATATCTTTAGGATCTTCTACCGGCACAAAATTCTTTTCGAAAGCGAACAACAAAGCCAAAGACCTTTGTTAACCACTATTGACAACTATTCTTTGGCATAACGCATAATCTTATAAAAGATGTCTTTTCTATTGGAAGAAAGAGCACGAACTTGAAAATTTGAAGGCTGTACAACCGACAGAAAATATTTCTCTAAATGTATTGTTAAAGAAATTCAACAGTGATTTTTTACTAGCTCCAACGCTGCTGGTCTATATGAACAAGACTTTTGGGAAGGATCAACAGCCCAAATCAGCCCCCCTCCAAAATAAGTAATTTTGCATGTTGAAATCTCCCCTCCTTTTTGACTCCTAATTGACGTCTCCAAAACTCAGAAAACTTTCATGTTGGGTAAATATCAAACAGTTCGTGGTAACGAACTATAAGGAGCGACCCGGCTCAATAGTAACCGAAACTCTAAAAAACGGAATTTTGATACCAATAGATACATTCAAAGAATCAGATTCTAATTCTGATTTCAAATATATAAGTTTCATCAAGTTTAGTCCTACTCATCACAAATTATGCGCCTGAGAAAATTTGCCTGATTTTCGAGAAACGGAGGAAACACCCCCTTAAAAATTATAGAACCTTAATGAAAATCGCATCATCAGATTCAGCGCATTGGAGAACCCTACTGTAATGGTTTCAAGCTCCTATCTGCAAAAATGTGGAATTTTGCATTTTTTTTTTTTTTGCCAGAAGAAAGATCACGGATGCGTGTTATTTGTATTTTTAGTTTTTTTTTCCCCAGGGGCAATCGTATCAGCCCAGTGGTCCTAGAATATCGTGGGAGGGATTATTCGAACGGAGATTAAAAGTTCTAGTGCCCTTTTTAAGTGACAAAAAAGGGCAACTAGGCCCCCTCCCAAGCTCATTTTTTCTCAAGTTCACCCGATCAAAATTTTGAGATGGCCATTTTATTCAGCATGGTCGAAAAAATAATAAATATTTCTTTAAGGATAACTTAATCCCCCAAAGTCCCCGGGGGGAGGGCTGAAAGTTATGAACTTTACCCAATGTTTACATATAGTGTTGGTTATTGGGAAATATACAGACATTTTCAAGGGGGATTTTTTCTGGTAGTGGGGGGAGGGGGTTCGGGGTTATGTGGGAGGCTCTTTCTATGGAGGAAGTTTTCATGGGGGAAGGGACATTGCTATGAAGGGGTGCCGGATTTCCCACCATTATTTAAGAAACGATCTGAAATTAAATAAAAAAACGTTTTCAACTGAAAGTAAGGAGCAACATCAAAACTTAAAACGAACAGAAATTATTATGTATATAATTGGGTTCGCCCCCTAGTCAATACGTCGCTCTTTAAGCCAAAGATTTTTTAGTACTTTCTTAAGAGCTATTTATTCTAATTAACGGCCTTTGTGATTAAGGGGTCATATTAAGAAAATTGGAAAAAAATTCGAACTTTAGCGTATAAAGCTAGGTATTGACTAGGAGGCGAACCCCCTAATATACGTATTAAAAATATATGAATATAGGCGTTCGTTACGTATGTTAATTCGTAAGTTACGTATATTTATTACTAATAAAAACGTTCGTAAATAAAATTAAACAACTTTCGAGAAAGCCATTTAACCAAATAAAAGTAAAATTAATATGAAAATTTTGTTTTAATTAATCATGTGTGCTAGAATCAAAACCTGCATTAATTCAAAAATGTTCAAAAATTAAATAAAAAACAAGTTTTTTTTTACTGAAAGTAAGAAGCGACATTAAAACTTAAAACGAACAGAAATTATTCCTCATCTGAAAGGGGGCTGTCCCCTTCTCAACGTCTCGCTCTGTACTCTAAAGTTTGGCTCTTTCTCACAACTCTATTTTTTTAACAATAAAAAAAGTTGATGTAAAGAGCGAGACGTTGAGGAGGGGACAGCCCCTTTCATATACGGAATAATTTCTGTTCGTTTTAAGTTTTAATGTCGCTCCTTACTTTCAGTTAAAAAAACTTGTTTTTTTTATTTAATAACTTTTAAGAATAGATCTTAAGCTCAAACATGAAGTTGAAAAAAGTGTTTTCAAGCTTCTACCCCAACGCCTTCCCTATTTTTAGGTGCCGCGCATCCGTTCGTGCGAGTCCCATGCACATGCATGTGAATCATTTCAAAAAAAAAAAAACACTTAGGTTATTTTTCTTCCAATGAAAAACTTCTTGTTATATTTGTCTTTTTTATTCATTCAGTGCCAAAACAGTGATAGATTCTGAACAACTTCAAAAACATTGTTTTAAAGACGTTATTTTATGGCCAATGCTTATAACTTTGCTTAATGTATACGCTATTTCTGAAGTCTTTCTAATCGCTCAAGTGAACAGTTCTATGGATTGAATTGATCGAGTTTTCTTATCCAATAGCCAATCCAATTAGCCAAAGTGGGGATTAGGTCTCGTAACACCCTGTCCTCCAGGTAGCTGTACAACAAAATAAGTTTATCCAAATAATAATTTATTCTATTTAAAGCAATCATCTGGAGGTAATGGCGCTTACCTCCAGACTTCGGAGCGACGTCATCAGTTATATATCCTAATAATCTAGGCAGGGACAATTTTGCGTTTTGTTTAAATGAAAATACTAAAAATGGGTATGTTTCAAAATCAAGGGAGGAGGGACAAAAACATCTAAAGCGAGGGGCATCTGCCCCTCCCCCAATTTATACCACTGTAAGAGATATTCCAAGAACCTTTTTCTTCTACCTTTGGAGCGTCAACTTCTCAAACTATATTTCTATTAACATATAACAGGCATCTCAAAACAAATATTGTAATTTTTCGGTGTAAATACCGAAAAAATAATTTTTCATCCTACTTATGAGCGTATTGTGGCTAGTAAATTGTTCAAATGTTCAGAAATTCAAATTAATAAGAAAAAGTGTACTTCAAACTATTACTTCAGCATATACCAATGTAAAATATGGAGAAACCTCTTTGTTTATGCTGACGATCATGACATTTTATCTTCTCTTTTAAAGATTTGAAAATATTATTTCTGCATTTTGCCTTCAAAATATGGGGCACAGCCAAAGCGGACGCAAGTTTCTGTTTCAGAGGAAGAGAAAAAGCACAAAAAGGAAAAACTAATAAAATAGGCAATTTAAATAAAAAATATAGTAATTTACATTATGAATATAATATAATTATGAATCTGAACCAACTATCAAGGAGGATTCAGTGGATCTTTTGATTAGGAGGAGAGGGTGGATTCTTGAAAAAGTGTTTTATCAGACTCAATTTTACGACTTTTTGAGAAAATTTGTTCAGATAGATATTGAGGAGGGGGATATTTACACAACCCCCATTCCGTACTGCTCTTCATTTTGAAGAATATTTTTGAACCAAGCAGTGCAGCAGGAACTATGAGGGTAGTAATAGATCCTTTCTTGACATTGAACTAGTCTAATGAAAAATGATACACTAAATTATAATTTTCCCTGTAAAAAGGTGGTAGGGGTGGACTTTTAAGAATTTTTTTCATGCCTCCCTCCCCTTTAAAACTTGCAAGACCTCAATATTTATATTCGCCATTTTTTCAAATAATACAAAAACCATTATATGTTCAGTCTTCTTGGGGACTGAGACTCTGTTCTCTCCTCTGTGAGTTCTTTCAGAAATGGCTAAGCAGAAATTTAATTCAGGGCACCTAAGTTTATTTTTTTTTTTTTTTTTTTTTTTTTTAGGAAGGTAGGCACCACTTTCTGCTAATAGGCATGTTAAGAGGCACCTTTTTAACTAAAAAAGCCTCGGTTAGGGTTAATACTTAACCATTCATTTTGTTGGAAGGGTAACATATGAATAAGTGCAATACATTCTTATAAATGGCTGAGTTTCTCCAAGAAAATCAGTATTTTTAAAGCAGTGGCAAAAACGTTTTTGAGGTTCTGAATAAAGCCTTATTTAGATGCCAGGAATTTCAAGAAAGTCTTCAAAATTGCCTTTATTTAAATGCTATCCATATCTTTCACGGTTCAACTATGGAGCTAAAATGTCTTTTTACCGCCTTTGTATTCTTTTGCACATCTTTGGGTCAAATTTTAGATAGACTACAAAGAACCTACGGCTCTGCTATATTTTAGCCAAAATAGATAAAACTTTAAAAATTCAAAAACGAGGTAAATCAATGGGAGTTGTCGAAAAAGTGTCCAGAGAGCCTGCCACAGCTTTTATGGGACCACTGATCAGGTTAGTTGAGTTCTTTCTTCTTTCTTTCATGGATTAAAGTGTGTTTTAAATTTTATGCGATTGCCTCCCCCCTCCAAATTTAAATTATAAATACAATTTTGTGATTTTTGTACATATTACGACACAAAATACCTGTAAAGATCTTTCTCTTAATTTGAGTTCCACAAAACTTACATCTCATGCATAGTCTTAAAAAAATACTTTGGGGGGATTTTGAAAATCGAGCAAAGCAAGACCTTTTAATTATCACTCAATAACAGTACCCATTAACAGAACATTAGGAACGTCATCAACACACTTATGTCTAATGACAATCAGAAGCTAAAATTATCCCAGAAAACTAGTCCTTGCCAACAGTTTCCACCACCGATCCAATATCTTACTAGAAAATAACATTGTTTGTTTTCTTACTTATTCTAGGACCATGCAACACTGTCAGTTTTTTGCTTCTTGTATCTTTTTTATTGCCCAATCTTATCTAACTCTATTACGGTGGAGTACTATTATCAAACAGTTCGTGGTAACAAACTGTAAGTAAGGAGCGACCCGGCTCAATGGTAACCGAAACTCTAAAAAACGGAATTTCGGTACCAATAGATACATCAAAAGAATCAGATTTTAATTTTGATTTCAAATATATAAGTTTTATCAAGTTTAATCTTACCCATCAAAAGTTACGCGCCTGAGAAAATTTGGCTGATTTTCGAGAAAAGGGGAAAAGACCCCCTAAAAAATATAGAACCTTAATAAAATTCACACCATCATATTCAGCGTATCAGAGAACCCTACTGTAGAGGTTTCAAGCTCCTATCTACAAAAATGTGGAATTTTGCATTTTTGCCAGAAGAAAGATCAAGGGTGCGTGTTTATTTGTTTTTTGTTTTTTTCTTTTCCCCAGGGGTAATCGTATTGACCCAGTGATCCTAAAATATCGTAAGAGGGCTCATTGGAACGGAAATTAAAAGTTCTAGTGCCCTTTTTAAGTGACAAAAAAAATGGAGGGCAACTAGGCCCCCTCCCACGTTCATTTTTTTAATCCCCCACAGTTCCCAGGGGAAGGGCTGCAAGTTATGAACTTTGCCCATTGCTTACATATTGCATTGGTTCTTGGGAAGTATACAGGCATTTCCCGGAAGGATTTTTTTCTGGTGGGGGGGGGGCTGGAGGAGGCGGTTACTCGGGAGAATCTTTCCGTGGAAGATGCTTCTTTGGGGTAAGAGACATTTCTATGAAGGGGGCGCCTTATTTCCAGGCATTATTTAAAAAACGATCAGAAATTAAATAAAAAAAACACGTTTTTTTAACTGAAAGTAAGGAGCGACATTAAAACTTAAAACGAACAGAAATTATTACGTATATGGAAGGGACTGTCCCCTCCTCAAAACCTTACGCTTTACGGTAAATTTTTTATCTGTCTTAAAAAATTATTTTTTAAAACAATTAAAAACATTATCGTAAATAGAGAGGCGGTGAGGAGGGGACAGTCCCTTTCATATATGGAATAATTTCTGTTCGTTTTAAGTTTTAATGTCGCTCCTTAGGCTACTTTCAGTTTAAAAAACTTTTTTTTTTTTATTTAATACTAACAGACTCCAACTAAGAAAGCCCAGGATAAATACAATATTTTCTTTGAGTGACGTCACAATTCATTTAATAACTAAAAGGAAAAACATTTTTCTGTTTGTTCTTTCTGGTGAATTTTTCAGAATTTGCTACTCCGTTTTGATTTGCCTTTGAAGAATTATACGCCCTTTCTTGAAAGTTAAAAAAAAAAAAATCCGTTGATTTTTATAAAATGAAATAAATAACATAAGATAACACAAATCAGATTAGAATCAATTGCCAACATTCAATTTTGGATAGTATTATTTTTGGCTTACCGTTTCTTTCATAAGACTGGCGAACAATCCAAGATGTTGCTACATTGGAATCTTGACAAAAGCCACTGTGGGAATCCAGGCCCCTAGTCGTTGAGACGAATTAAAAATCTGGACCACATCCAAAGTTTATCTCAGAGATATCTCTATGGAGCTCTTCAAAGAAAAAAATACGTAGATCAATAAGCTTAATGTTTACAAAATTTGGAAAATTTTTATCATTATTATTAGCTCTTAAAATTTAATGCTGGCATTTTCATTGAGTGGTAGATTTTGTTATATTGTTTTTGATTAAGAGAAACCTTTTAGCCTTCCAAACAATACTTGTGATTCATAGTAACGAATGTCTTAAGTATATTTACTCTTAATAGCAGTAAGTAACAATCCAAGGCCGTACCCAGGATTTTTTTTGGAGGGGGTTTTACTCAAAAAATTGGGGGGGGGGGTTACACAAAAAAAGACTAAAAAAACGCATACAAAATTTGTTTAGGTCCATTTTTGTTACGTTTTTACCAGTCAGACAAACATTTCGGGGGGGAGGGGGGGTCAAACCCCCGACACCCCCCCCCCCCTGAATATGGCCTTGTAGCAATCATGTTCATATTTTACTTGGGAAAGGTTTAGTTTGTGCTCAAACTTAGTCTTGTTTGTTTAATTTTTCCTTATTTGTTGTTCTTTCTCTCACATTGTTCTTATTTCTGCACGCGCTTTAGTTTCTTGCTTAGGGTAAAAATTGTGCTTTTGAAGGTTTTTTTAATAATAGCATTTTATAGTTATTATTCTAGCTGTCTAATACAGAAATTAGTGTGTTATAAAGGAAATTCCATTAGAAAATTTTACATTATAAGTTAAAAAAGTAATTCAACCGAAGAACTGTAAATGGAATTGTAAGCTTAAATCTGGTAGTAATCATTAAACGACAAACGGAACCTGCTCGCTAGATAGACCACAAATTTCAATTCTATTTCTTACTTCCTTTTAGGTTCATTTTATTCTCATCAAGTTTGGAAGGTTCCATTACAGGTCGATTTCTTTTCTTTATACTCTTATTTTATTGATGTACAAGAACCATTTTCTAATATTAGATTAAAGATGTCCGTGTTTTGCTCTAGGTCTGAATTTCTGCTTTCTAACGGGGAAATTGAGAGGGAACAAAATGTCCTAATAAATTGGAAACTGCCTTCGAAAGACTCGAAAACTGAAGGTGGAAAATCAGAAATTTACGTCCCGTAAAGCTTCACAGAAATCCTGTATCTTGACTAACAGAACTTGGAATTGCACAAACACAATCAAGAACTAGGTTTTATGGCAAGAAGTTCTGACAAAATAATTGAAAATAAAGAGAAAATAACTAAAATTTTGAAAGTCGAAGTGGTTGTAGTATTGTTAAGTACCATATTTATCTTGAATTGAACTTGCATTGTTAGTTACAAAAGTATTATAGGTGAATTATTTTTTAAACAATTATACGATAGTACTAAAAAGTCCTCTGGCTTTTATTATCAAATATTATATTAAATATCAGCAAAAACGATAATTTACATTATATTTCTATTTAAAATTTTCCGTTAGCTTTTTAAAAATAGCTTTGTTTAGAATTATAATCTAAATTATGCTACAAACAATTCTTGATAATTACCATTAAGGAGAAATTAAAGTCCAGTGCGAAGATTTAGTGTATGAAAAAAGAGATGCAGTAAAAAAAAATCCACCTATAACTCTGGGTCTAAGGGAGTAACGCACTGATTAGTTCAATCATGATGCTCATAAGCTTTTTCTAGCAAGATTTGGGGCTGCAAATCCTCTCCCGCGTCCGATTAGCCCAAGTAATTTATATTCTAATCTCTGTATTCCATTCTCATCGAATCATTTTATCTTATCTTACCCTAAATTTTTCTCAGTCCGGTTTTTTTATTTTTTCGCGTGTTTCTCAGGTTTATCCCCAGTTATCAGAAATTCACCAGCCAAATGGGATAATTCGTAGATCTAAAGATCGATATGTTCTTTTTTTGGGCATTCTTGTTGATGACAACCTATCTTTCAAACGTCACATTGATTTTTATTAAAATAAAGATATGCAGGAGTCTCGGTATTTTAAGGAAACTTAGACATACTTTTCCTGGATCAATTTTGAAAATCCTTTTTCACTGCTTGATCCAATCTTACGTTTCTTACTGTCCAATAGTGTGGATGTCAACCTTTCCTTCACTATTAAAACCACTTTCTAAGGTTTACAATAAAGCTAGACACATCATTCAGGAAACTAATCGTTCATTAGTTATGCCATTACTTGATCTTGAGTCACTATACATTCTTTCATGTCCATATTTTATTTTTACTCAGCTTCATGGTGACCTCCCCAGACCCCTAAGTGTTCTGCTATCTTTTACCTCTGATCAAAATAATCATAATCTTCGTAATATGCCAAGTCATGTTAAAGTTTCATTTACTCCTTGCATAAGGCCAGATTTTAATCCTTTAACGGCGTGTCATATTGTTTGGAATAAGTTTCTTGAATCGGCTCGAAGGTGCCACTCATTCAGTTCGTTTAAAAAAATTCTTTGGCTTCGTAGAAGTTATTCTTATCTGTTTTTTTTTATTATTATTATTATTTTTTTATTATTGTTATTATTTTTTGAGTCTATTTAATCTACTTAATTAATTTAGTTTTATTATTCTATTTTTTCCTATAGTTTTATTTTATCTGTTTTCTTTTCTTCTCCTTTTGCTCTCTTCTGTCTGTGAGTAAGTGATCATTTTAAATTTTCTTTTGTTTTTCATCTCTGAGTAAGTAACTCATTTGTCTTCCCCCTTCTTTACAGGTCAATGAGACTCTGGGAGAATAATAAACATGTATCATTGTATGTGTATCTGATGAAGGATAAATCTTATCTTACCTTGTATGTCATTATAGGAATTAATATTTTGTTTTAGTTGGTAAAACTCGATGCATTTTTTAATAAGAGCAACTTTGTCAAAAGTGTCCTATGTCAGTCCTGGTGATGCCTAGGAAAGTGAATTATTAATTTATAAACATTTTATTACTCTTTTCATTTATTATTTTGGAAATTTGTATCTTATACTCAAGAATTTAAATTTATTTCTGCTAATGCGTTTCCCTTGGGAAACCGACCATAATTTATGATTATTTGTGTACCAGGTACTGTGCGTGTTTCAGGTTGGTGTTATTATAACTGTTGTAATTGCTATTATTGCCTGTTTTCCAATATTTTATATGCACTATACCTGGGGGTAAAAAAGATGTAGAGTAAGTAATGAAGAAAAAAAAATTACAATGATTATGCTCGTAAGGCATGATTTATGCTTTTTTGGCATAATTTTTTACATAATGAATCACTATTTCCTGTTCATCTTTTAAAACATAAATCACAATGATACAATCAATCTTTAAATCATCATTACAAAAACAGAAAATATATACTACCCATGATACAGCCGTACGATAATCTTATGGCTGTTTTCGGGTTAGGAGACACATCAGCCAATAGTAAATTAGGTCTTAACATAATTCAGCATTTTTTCGGTTTTCCTACCAAATGAAATTTAAACGGGTTAATCTCAAAGACTATTCAATTGCTGCTATCAAATCTAACCAAGAAAGGATTTAGTGGGTTGTGGTGCCTCTTTGATTTTATTATAGGGTTATTCGTGTACAGTTTAATTTGTTAAAGTCTTTTTTGAAACAAGTACGTATTGTATTACCTCAGTTATTGGTTGTAAAGATAAGGGTGTAAATATATCTATCAATTTCATGATACTTCTTTTCCCATGTTAAGAAATTTCGCCTGACCTATGATGATACTGATCAAGAATAAGAGCAAGTTAGAAATTCTACTCTCTGATTTATAGTGTTTGTACCAGTTTTACACAAATACATGTCGGATTATTGAGAAATGCTCGAGATGGTTGCTTCAAAGAAAAAGAGATCGCTCTCCTATAGTTTTATCTTAAAAAACGTGACTTAAATTCATTGGTTTATTTTTGTGACGCATTTTTGTAAGCCAACCACAATCTTTGTGTGCATTATTTTGATTTTTGACGTTGAGGTGTGATACCCTTCGAATATATTATGCCTAGTAAACAATACGATGGTTTTATCCAGCTTTCTAGGGCTAAATAAGAGAAAGGTTGAGATGGCTAGGACATATTCTGCAGACGAAGGATGACAGATTGCCAAATATTGTCCTTTGCAGACAACCATCTAGGACCAAAAGAAAACCAGGTCACCCCCGAGTGGGCGGAGGGTGTTGTAAAGAAATATTTAAGGAAATTGGAACTTCTTGGGAGTGTCATGAGGGGGGCTCTGAATAGACTGTAACGGAGAAAGAGTGTCCGTAGATGTATTCGCCTTCGGCGGCTTGGTGTTGCAGTAGCTTGTCAATAGTAGTAGTAGTAGTAGTAGCATTATTTTGATACACCTTATATTGGCACATCGGTTCATAATAAATGTTTTGCGCTATTGAAGATAACATAAAACTCGATTATATCACATTTCAAAGTAGCAATACTTTTTTGAGTTACAAGATTTTTTTACAAGTAGACCCTCTTTTCTCTGTGATCATTTATAAGAAAAAATTATTATTGTAATAAAGGTCATAGTTTCTGTTTGGTAGAAAGATAAGAAACGGAAAATACAAAACGGATGTGTCTCGATCAAAAACTAAGGGTTATTTAAAATTCCAAATTAATTCGTCAGAACTAATCTTACACCCTTAGTGACACGACTTCGTTTTTCTTTCTTTTTTTCAACTTGCACGAGAAACACATGCGTGCGAAGCAAAGAATTTGAGGGGGAAATTTTAAGGGGATCGACTTTTTTAACAAAAACAAACTATTCGTAAGAAAATCAGACACTTACAGAGGACAGAAGCCTTGGCTTTTATCCCCTCAATATTTGGCAACTTTACTACTTTTACAATAATTTCTTTTTTTCTATATAACTTTTTTTTGTTCTTGCCCGATTTTTGCTCCCCTCTTTAATAAATTCTTGTGTAAACGTCTGATAAATCTTCCTATGAAAAATGTCACGAGATTTTTTGTTTGGAGATTGAACTTTATGTGCAAATACCCGTTGAAAAAGTAATTTCGAACCAAAAACGAATATGTAAAACTAATCAATGGATCTTCAAACATTCAAAGAAGAAGAAAACTGAGGTAGAAATAAATATACGCCCAAATTTAATTAGAGCATCGGAAAGGAATGAATATTAAATTAAGAAAATTAAGAAATCAATTAATATTAATTAACATAAAATATAATATAAAATATAATTATAATTAATATAAAATATAATATAATTATATTATATTATATATAATTATATAAAATATATTTATAATTAATATAAAATATAAAATATAATTTTCTTAATATAAAATTAAGAAAATTTAAAAGGAGGAAGAAATCACTTGACTTGGATGCTATTTTAGGTACGCTTTTCAACAAAAACGGATAAAATCTAAAAACTAAGGGTAACACCTGGGAGCAAAACTTTCTTTGAATGACAGTTTGCACAAAATTAAGCACTAAGGCTGTCTAGTACTTTTGTTGAAAAGTACTGAGACTTAGTCCCATAAGAAGGTGGAAGAAATAAGTCAATTGTCTTTCATAAGCCCGTCTTAAATAACCAAATGGTGCAGTTTGAGCCGTAGGTGCATTTGGAGCTCTCAGCTCCATAACAAGGTGGAAGAAATAGGTCAATTGTTCTTTGTAAGACCATTTAAAATACCCAGAAGGTGCAGTTTGAGCTTCAGGTGCCTTCGGAACTCCACTTTATAAATCCAAAATATCTTAGGCTCAAACCATTTGATTAACTCGCAGCCTTGTAAGATCAAAAGAAACTATCCGAAAATTTGGAACTGATTCACAAAATTGACCAGAAACATTTGGCAGTTAAACACCGAAAAAAGTATATGTCTGTTGGATCAACTCTGTACTAATTATACTTAAACACGTAACGCGTCCAATCTCATCAAAAAACGTGTTTTTGAAAAAAAAATCCAAATGCGTCAAATTCACAAAATGTACGTTTAAATTTGCTACGTAAAATGATAGCAGTGCCAAATGATTTGTGGAATATTGATTGTAACTGAGGATATCTAGATAAAGATTTAGTATTTTTCAAGATTTTTCAAAACTAAACATGCATCATATATTTCAGCCCTTTCAGGAAAGGTTAATTCCTCGTTGATGCCCCAACTCCAACCCCAACTCTTATGGCACAAATTTATTCACTCCTTTTTTCTAATTCCCAAGTCTTTTTTGACAATATCAATTTAAGGCTAGCCTATGCTATTATAGAAAGTGCCGTCACATTTTTTAAAATAGAATGACCGCTGTCTCTATGAATTAAAATTTCAATATGAACAGATAAGCTTCATTTTGTGGCTAACACCGTGTAAAATCTCTGTCAATATAACGAAGTAACCCAGAACAAAGATTAAATCATTTTGGCCCTAAACAACATACAAGGGTCTATACTAGACCTGTGTATTTTACGTCTCTGTCCTATGTTCAAAAATTTCAGATGAAATTTTTTATTGTGTTTGTCTTTTCCCTTTCCCTTCATAAGACTTTCAAATTGTCATTAACGTTTTTGCTTTACACTAAATCCTAAGTTTTGGAATTTAACGGTTAATATTTATTTTACATAGCTCAGTTACACAGTTGATATTCATTGAAAAAAGGAACTGAATCTCTTGGAATTCCAGATTAAAAAATAAGCTACAAATAAGCAGTCGATTTCAATTTGGAAAAAATGAGGTGTGTATTTCGCTCTTTTCTCATCAGAATCAATTTTATAAGAGGTATTTTGAAATATCATTGGAACATAACCTGGTTGGTATTTTACACCACTAACCTTCAATGACAAATTCTGTTAGTCGAAGTCGAAAATTCTGTGAAAAAGGTCGTTTATACCCCTTAAGTATAACTTCCGAACCATGGGCGCCCATATGGGGGGGGCAGGGGGCTCTTGCCCCCCCCCCTGGATGAATGATGCTGCCTTATTTTTATATTTTTGTTCTGCGATTTCTATTATATAGCATTAAAAGTAGCAATTAGACGAAGTTTGCCCCCCCCTGGAATTCAGCTTCTGGGCGCCCATGTTCCGAACTCCTACTTTATTTTGAAGATTGCCAATGCCTTTAGATCTTTTCAAGACAATAAAGAACTCCTAGCAATCTTGTGAAATATTTTACATGCTTGTTAAAAAAAATAAATAAACATAGCAGAAGAAGGATGTCAATAATCCTTCCATTGCCTAAGGGTAGGCACATGATGATACTACCTGTCACTTGCTGAAAACCAAAGAAATTTAGAAAGGTCCTCCTTCGAAAAATGGAAGGAATACTGACAAGAAGTTTTATCCTTTACTTATCATATTTCTTAGATTTTAACTTTGACAAATGCTTCAGTCTTATAAGCTTCCAATCTCCAACTGAATCTAATAAATCATTCAAATAAATTCTGGCTTTTTTTGTATCGCTCAGAGCTATAGACAGTTCTGGACTAGAAACAATTTAGGAAAATCCTTTCCAAACTCGTATATACACACACACACACACACACACACACACAATATATATATATATATATATATATATATATATATATATATATATATATATATATATATATATATATATATATATATATATATATATATATATATATATATATATATATATATATATTTGAAAGATTAAGTTGGGCAAATACAAAAAATATCAATATTTTTTTTACAAGGCAGTTGAGCCTCTTTTTGTTGGTTCAAAATCCACATTGTATTCAACCCCTCTGCAATATTATTTGTCAACTGATGATGTTCATGATACCACCACCGAAGTGCACGAAACATTGCCTATAATTGCCAACATTTCAAGTAAGATTCTACTTTATTCCACAATTTTTTACCTCATCTGTTGTAGCATGCAAGTAAGTTTTCATGGCAAAGATTAATTACTGACATTCTCTGAACATAATGAGAAAATCAACCAATAGAAAATGACTCTGTATGGCGCAACCAACGGCTCTCTTCGATCCAGTTTCTAGAGACGAAGCACATAAAACTTTTATTGGAAAATTTTTGAAGAATTTATTCCATGTTAGGTTATGAAAAGTGACAAAATGCCAACAAGATAGGATATTAGTTTCTAAAGGAAATTAGCTCTTAGCCAAGAAATCTTATAGCCTTCCAAAGTCGAAAATTTCCTTTCCAAACATGGTACATTTATGTTTTTGTTCAAAAAACAATCTAGCCAAACTGTTCAGTAAAATGGATTAAGTTTTTTCACCCTGCTCATTGCGGCTCGTGTAAATCTCTTAGTTTAGGGTTTTAAGCAAAAACGCTATTGCCTAGGAGAGTAGTGATTTGAACAGAGGTGGTTTTAGGGACAGAGGCAGGGGCGGATCCACGATTTTTTTTTTAATCAAAATTTATCGTAAGTTATATTGAAAGAGGGTTTCTTTCAATTGAACATTTTAGGCTTTAGTGAAATTTTTAAGCTGCAAAGGAGGCCATATCACATTGAAGTCCCACATTCTAGCACTTTGCCTCATAAAAAAACAATTTGACCCGGTCAGGCCCAAAATGTTTTTGAGGATAAATTCTGAAAACTATTGGAAGGGTAATTTTTATATACTTCTTGTTGCAGAGGTCATTCTGGGGGGCGGTATGTTGCGTCCCTAACATGCACACAGTCATTGAAAATCAAATAGTTATTATAGATCGTTTATTCAATATAACTAATAGCTACGAGAGCATTGCATGGCTGCTTACCCCATGATAGGGTGTTGGCAAGACAATAAAAATAACCAAACATGACGGGACGCCCAAATTACAAATTTCACACATCTTCATGCGCATTCCCTGGTGAAAATACCTTAAGTTTTCTCTAGAACCTTCCCATCCTAACACATAACGGTACTTATGTATTATACCAAACACAGTCGAGAAGATTGCTTATGTACGGTCTATGAAAACAGGTTTTATAGCCACTAAGACAAATAACGAGCATCGGATATTTATAATTTTGGCAATATATTTGCAAATTAGAAGGGAGGGGCTAATTTAGGCTGCTTTGCCCCCCCCCCTCCCCTCCCTAGTGTGCAAATATGTAAACTAAAGTATTGTATTATATTTTCATCGTGCTTCGTTATACTATTAACCTAACTTCACTTCTTGAGTGTGTTACGTATAATACATAAGCGTTCACATAACTGTTTTTTTCTGACATAAATTTATATTTAATGACTTTTATTCCTTTGAACCCACTCATATAGCTAAGTCAGAAGTTACGTTAACGCACTAAAGTGTTTAAAATGACCCGTGAATAGCTAGCTAAAAAAAAATCCACCAATCCGAAACAGATTTATATTTTGATTGACCTTAAGGAAATCATTGAGATAGGTCTGCGTAGCTAATACGAACTACTAGAAGTAAGTCGTGCAGAAGTAATTTTTATTTTGGCCCATTGACAACATGTTGACAAGTAAAATTTGGTTAAATTGGAAATGTGCCTAACTGGCGCTGGTAATGATACATTTAGCATCCACTATTGTGCAAGTATTGCGCAAGAAATATCTTGCACTTGGGTCACTATGGAGTGCATTTCTCATTTGGCTTCAAGTTCTTTCAAAATGGGGTGTACGCCGACACCACTATTCTTTCATTTTCTACAGTGAATTGCCCGTGACCAAAAAGCTAACATTTGGTTGTCTATTTTCAAATGTCTAAACATAAACACCTGTATCCGTGAACAGCTTTTGCGGTTGGCAACCAATTAAATTTGAATTCAGTGCATTTGGTGAAGTGCTGGGTGTGATCAGGTTCAGTACTCATACTGTGGCTTAGAATAGAGTATAGAAAATCGATTTAATTTTTAGCATTCCGCTTTCATATATATCCAAGGTTTTATTCCCTGACAACCAGCAAGAGACATAGTTAAGAAAACACTTATATTTTCTTTTTTATCTTGGATATATTGCCAAAATTATGCAAGCTTCGCTTTCACGAATTTGTATTAAGATTCACATGCTATTACCGATTTACCATGCTTATTATATAGACAGTACGTATTTCAGAAATTTGAAACCGCTCTCAAAAGCACAAGTAACTCTATCATGCGCTAAACGAAATAACAAATTGGCGATGTTTAAAACGTCATTTAGCTTACGTTTACTTTATGAAATATGTTGTTTTGTTATTATGCTGAACTGAACGCAACTTGTAGAGTTTAAAAAATATAATTAATACTTTGCTAGCTCTCAAATAGGCTAATGGTGTTTTTTATTAGTGACGTTTTTAATTAGTGGTTCAAATAAATAGTGGTGTTTTCAGAAAAATTGTCGAATTTGTGTTCCAACCACAAAACAATAAATATGGCTAAGTCAAAAAAAGTCTCAACACTTTAATCAGAACCATTGCTAGGAGATGTTCCTATTATGAGTATATTTAGGAGCCGTCTTCAATAGTGTTCTGAATGCGATTAAGCCCTTAGATTACCAGGTTGCTTCATTCAATACGACATTTTTTTCTACCAACTTCTCCCTACTCGAAATTAAACAATTCAAAAACAATATATTTTTTCTTTTATGATAAATTTAGAGTGAAAGACTTATTAAATGAAAGACTTATTAAATATAATTAAATATAATAATTAAATATAATATTAAATATAAATATAATTATATATAATGAAAGACTTATCAAATATAAATATGAAATAAAAGTTCAAATAGGGATAAAATCCTTAGGGATAAAAAACTGATGGTTTTACTACTGATGACGGTCACTGCATATGTGACCGAAATATCTGGTATTTTTTGTGAATCTCTATCACTGTTTGTGAAAGAGTGTCTATTAAAAGGATTTATCCCTATTTGAACTTTTATTTATCGTCATGGAAAGGCAGTGTGATCTCGGAAATTATCTAAAACAGAATATTTCTGAAGATCATCTCTAAATGATGCCTTTTTAAGAGCATAGTTTTACGAAAATAGACACAGAGAATACGTGTAATTAATGTTATTTTAAATTCACTCTGTGTGCTGCAGAAATAGTAGGGATGTCTATTTTCGTGACAGAGGCAGCCCACTACTGGCTGCCTAAGTGAATAGCCATATGCCTTCAAAATATTATTTTTCCCTGGGCCTCTTCGTATAGATGGAACGGTTTTTCAAACTTCAAAGAGGTCTCTTTAGATCAAAATTGGAAGAGCTAGTGTTCTTTTAAAGAATAAAAAGTGATTAGAGGGCAGCTTATCCCTGGCGTCCCTTTTGGCTTTTTCCTAATACCCCTCTCGATAAACACGATCAAAATTCTGACAGTATAGCTACTTTGTTCTAACTAACACGATCTAACAAACATGCCCCTGGGGATGACATGGGCCCACAGCCTCTGGGAGAGTTATCTAGGGCCGGATCTAGAGCAAGTCTCGGGGGGCAGGGGGCAATGTGATAATGGCGTCAATAGGCAAAATCTTTGGGGGCCATTGTGACAAGTGTGTCAATAATTCACCAAATTGACAAGTTTAATTTTAAAAAAGAGTGAAAAACAGAAAACAAAACAAGGAATGAGGGTGCCAAGAAATATATTGGGGGTAGGGTATCCCCTCCGACCCCTCTCCTGGATCATTTTGGTAATTATTTTTTCAACATAGATTTATAATGGAAAAAGGGGCTTGTTTAACGTTAGGTGTGTGAATAGCTTAAAAGTTTCAGGGATTGTTCTCTAAGTAAAAAAGATCAGACGTTTTTCAAACATTTTACTGGAAAGGGGGAGGAATAGGTTGCCTGGAAATGTGTCCAAAGGATTTTGACCCAGGCAAGTTTGAAACTTGAAGCCGTGTTTCCTTTAGCCAAAGGGAGCTTAATGTGCAAAGAAATGTACCCGGACACCGTGGCTACTAAAATTTTCGTCTCCAATCTACCTAAAAGTTATTGCACTGTGAGTCTCCTTGAGACTTTCCTTTGCTGTGAAGTAGCAAGATAAGTCGACATAAATTACTTGTACCCTGGCTATCAAAACATCCTGTCTGAAATATTTTGAGAATGGCTTGGGGAATGAATTTGAGCCTTTCACGGAGCTTTGAGGTATATCGTGGTTACAGCAAAAGCTGAAAATTAGTAAAGAGCAAACAACAGCCCATTGAACGTTTTGAAAAAGTGAAAACTTGTACTTGATTCATGAATGGTAACTATTGTTTTTTGAATCTTAATAGTGAATTTTATTTCGAAATAACTTTATACATGGGTAGTGTTGATAATTCTCCTTTACCCCCTTTTTTGCATCCCAAGGATGATCGTATGGATCCAATGATCGTAGAATGTTTAAAAAGGCTCAACCAAACGGAAATCGCAACATTTAGTGTTTTTTTTCAATCAAAAACGAGAGTGAGCCACCATGAAGTGGTGTTTTCTGCCATTTTCCGTTACAGAATATCAATTTGACCTGAAGGGAGTCATAATGAGAAATAATAAAAATTGGAAGATAGATAATTGATTTTTTTCAAAATCCAAAGCCCTTAAAAAGATATTAAGCCACCTATTTTGAAAAGTAGCTCTACATTGGGCAGGTCAAGCTCTATAGTATGACAAAAATCCCACAAGGAGCTTCATGTTTATTCATAAGCTGTCAGCTGATAATAACATGAATGCAGTGGGGTCAAAATGGCAAGACTGCAAACTCTATGAATACCAATCGATTTCACAAGGTCCCCAATCTTCAATTGCAGGTTTTGAACCCCTTCCCGATCTAGAAAAACGTGGAAACGATTTTTTTTTTACTGTGATGTGTTGTTGTCCATTTAAAATATGATCCCTTGTTGTTTGAAATCCTTGAGCTTGATTAAGCATATTTTAAAAATGCGTAATTAAACCAGTGTTGTTACTAGATCAGATGAAGTATCAAACAGTTTTTTTGATGAAATAAAACGCTCAAAACCGCCTCTGAAAATTGCCAAAACACTCCCTTAGTCAACGAGAACTAAAAAACGAGCTTTGAAAAAATACGTAATGAAAGTAAGTCATTGATTCATTTTTATTTCTTGAAAAATAATTCAATTAATAATATTTATCTTCTCAGGGATGCCGATTACAGCATACCCCTGAAACTGTTCATTTACGTGACAAACTTATACATATCTTGTTGGAAAATCTAAGGATGTAAGAAGTGAAAAGCTCTATTTCAACAAAATTCATGCTGACCTCTTTAGTCTCATCATCAAAATTCCATCTTTTTCTAAGGCTTGCTACCTATATTTTAGACACAAAAAAAAAAATACACTAACTAACTATAATAAACTGATTCGTCGAATTTTCCTGTATACAGAATTCTAAGAACTAGGGCTTTAGTGAAAACTGAGCTTGCTCGTTTTTTTTTTCGAGAATTATAATTTTGTACTAAATGTTGTCGATATCATAGCCGGTGAAATCTACCAAAAGTTACAAACTAGTCTTCAATTTTCTTTTGGCTATTTATTGCACATTCTCTTCCTAACAGAACATCTTTTTTGGGGGGTCGGTTTTGTGTTTCAAACAGTTCGTGGTAACGAACTGTAAGTAAGGAGCGACCCGGCTCAATGGTAACCGAAACTCTAAAAAACGGAATTTTGATACTAATAGATATATCAAAAGAATCTGATTTTAATTCTGATTTCAAATATATAAATTTCATCAAGTTTAATCTCACATATCAAAAGTTCCACGCCTGAAAAAATTTGGCTGATTTTCGAAAAAAGGGGGAAAGACCCCCCATCCCCACCCCCCACCAAGTTATAGAACCTTAATGAAAATCACACCATCATATTCAACGTATCAGAGAACCCTACTGTCGAGGTTTCAAGCTCCTATCTACAAAAATGTGGAATTTTCCATTTTTTGCCAGAAGAAAGATCACGGATGCGTGTTTATTTGTTTTTTTTTTTTTTTTTTTTTTTTCCCAGGGGTGTTAGTATAGACCCATTGGTCCTATAATATAGTGGGAGGGCTCATTGGAACGGAAATTAAAAGTTTTAGTGCCCTGTTAAAGTGACCAAAAAAATGGAGGGCAACTAGGCTCCCTACGCTCAATTTTTTCCCAAAGTCACCCGATCAAAATTTTGAGATAGCCATTTTGTTCAGCATGGTCTAAAATATTATAACTATGTCTTTTAGGATGACTTAATCCCTCAAAGCCCCCAGGGGGAGGGGTGAAAGTTATGAACTTTACCCAATGTTAACATATAGTATTGGTTATTGGGAAGTATACAGACGTTTTCAGGGGGAATTTTTTCTGGTAGTGGGGGGGGGGGTTGGGGCGGGGGTTATATGGGAGGATCTTTTCATGAAGGAAGTTGTCCTGGGGGAAGGTACATTGCTATGAAGGGGGCGCCGGATTTCCCAGCATTATTTAAAAAAAGATCAGAAATTAATTATAAAAAAAAAATTTTCAACTGAAAATAAGGAGTAACATCAAAACTTAAAACGAACAGAAAATATTACGTGTATGATTGGGTTAACCCCCTAGTCAATACCTCGCACTTTAAGCCAAAGAGTTTTTAGTAATTTCATAAGAGCTATTTATTCTAAGTAACGGCCTTTGTGATTAAAGGTCATTTTTAAAGAATTGGAACAAAATTCGAACTTTAGCTTAAAGAGCGAAGTATTGACTAGGGGCCGAGCTCCCTAATATACGTATTAAAAATATATGAACATAGAAGTTCGTTACGTAAGTTAATTCATAAGTTACGTATATTTATTACTAATAAAAACGTTCGTAAATAAAATTAAACAAGTTTCGAGAAAGCCATTTAACCAAAAAAAAGTAAAATTAATCTGCAAATTTTGTTTTAATTATTCGGCCTTTGTGATTAAGGGGTCATTTTTAAAGAATTGGAACAATATTTGAACTTCAGCTTAAAGAGTAAGGTATTGACTAGGGGGTGAACCCCCTAATGTACGTATTAAAAATATATGAATATTTGTTCATTTGTTTCCTCTTTAAAACATTAGGAACTTGTCGCTTTTTGTGTTTTGCATAATTTTAATTCCTTGTTTTTGCAAATATTCTTCAGTTTTCTTGCCTTCTATGTCAAAAGGCACTTACCGCCATAATTTGGCAAAGTCGGTGTCCACATTAAAACTAATAGTTTTATAGTTGTGCCATACCCCATGTAGTATCCAAATACGCATGATGGCGTATATATTTTTCATGATTGCTGTTTTTATAAAACGAACAGAAATTATTCCGTATATGAAAGGGGCTGTCCCCTCCTCAATGCCTCGCTCTTTACGCTAAAGTTTTTTTGTTTAAAAAACGAGGGCAACTAGGCCCCCTCCCACGCTCTTTTTTTCTCAAAGTCACACAATTAAAATTTTGAGATAGCGGTTTTGTTCAGCATAGTCGAAAATCTAATAAATATGTCTTTTAGGATGACTTAATCCCCCAAAGTTCCCAGGGAAAGGGCTGCAAGTTATGAACTTTGCCCATTGCTTACATATTGTATTGGTTATTGGGTAGCACACAGACATTTTCAGGAAGAATTTTTTTCTGGTGGGGGGGGCTGGAGGAGGGGGTTACTCGGGAGAATCTTTCCGTGGAGGATGTTTCTTTGGGGTAAGGGATATTTCTATGAAGGGGGCACCGGATTTCCAAGCATTATTTAAAAAACGATCAGAAATTAAATTAAAAAAAAACAAGTTTTTTTCAACTGAAAGTAAGAAGTAACATTAGAACTTAAAACGAACAGAAATTATTACGTACATGAGGGGGTTCTTCCCTAATTCAAAACCTCGCTCTTTACGCTACAGTTTTTTTTAGTGCTTTCAAAAGAGGTTTGTGAATTAAATTTTTTTTAAACTTTTAACGTAAAGAGCGTGGTATTGACTAAGGGGAGAACCTCCTCATATACGTAATAACATATACGTAATGAACAAAACAATAAAAAAACAAGCGATACGGCTCAATAGTAATCGAAACTTTTAAAAACGGAATGTTGATGCCAATAAATGTATCAAAAGAATGGGCTCATAATTCTGATTATAAATATATAAATCTTATTAAGTTTAGTATTACTCATCAAAGGCTGAGAAAATTTATTTTATTTTTTAAAGAGGGGGAAACATCCCCTACAAGTGAAAGAATTTTAATGAAATCACACCGTCAGATTCAGCGTATCAGAAAACCCTATTACACAGGTTTCAAGCTCATATCTGCAAAAATCTGCAACTTTGTATTTTTTGCCAGAAGAAAAATATACGAATATAGAAGTTCATTACGTAAGTTAAATTGTAAATTACGTCAGAACCAAATTTAGAGACAGCCATTTAGCAAAAGAAAAGTAAAATTTGTATGCAAATTTTGTTTACTTATTCAATGACGGTGAGCCAAAATAAAAACTGCATTAACTAAAAAACAATCAGAAATTAAAAAAAAAACTAGATTTTTAAACTGAAAGTAAGGAGCGACATTAAAACTTAAAACGAACAGAAATTATTCCGTATATGAAAGGGGCTGTCCCCTCCTCAACGCCTCGCTGTTTACGCTAAAGTTTGACTTTCTCAAACTCTTATTTTTTTAAACAATGAAAACCTTATTCCTTATATGAAAGGGGCTGTCGCCTCCTCAACGCCTCGCTCTTTACGCTAAAGTTTTTATTGTTTGAAAAATAGAGTTGTGAGAAAAAGTCAAACTTTAGCGTAAAGAGCGAGTCGTTGAGGAGGCGACAGCCCCTTTCATATAAGGAATAAGGTTTTCATTGTTTAAAAAAAAATAAGAGTTGTGTGAAAGTCAAACTTTAGCGTAAACAGCGAGGCGTTGAGGAGGGGACAGCCCCTTTTATATACGGAATAATTTCTGTTCGTTTTATGTTTTACGAGTCAAACAAAAATTTCGGGTGGGGGGGGGGGTTCGAACCGGTTAACCCCCCTGGATACGGCCTTGCCTCCCACGCTTATTTTTTCCCCAAAATCACCCGATCAAAATTTTTAGATAGCCATTTTTTTAACATGATCGAAAATATAATCACTATGTCTTTGAGGATTACTTAATCCCCCACAGTCTCCGGGGAAAGGCTGCAAGTTATGAACTTTGCCCACCGTTTACATACAGTATTGGTTATTGGGGCAACTAGGTTCTTGGGGGCAACTAGGTTATTGAGGCAAAAATGGAGGGCAACCAAGCCCCCTCCCACGCTATTTTTCCCCCAAAGTCAACCGATCAAAATTTTGAAAAATCCATTTTTTTCAATATGGTCTAAAAATATAATAACTATGTCTTTGAGGATGATTTAATCCCCCACAGTCCCCGGGGGAAGGGCTGCAAGTTATGAAATTTAGCCACTGTTTACACATAGTATTGGTTATTGGGAAGTATACATAAGTTTTCAGGTAGAATTTTTTCTGGTAGTGGGGGGTCGGGGTGAGGGGGTTACGTGGGGGAATCTTCCATGGAGGACGTTTTCATGGGTGAAGGGACATTGTTATGAAGAGAGCAACAGATTTCCCAGCATTATTTAAAAACGATTAGAAATTAAATAAAATCAAACAAGGTCTTACAACTGAAAGTAAGGACCAACATCAAAACTTAAAACGAACAGAAATTATTACGTATATTAAGGGATTCACCCCCTAGTCAATACTTTACTCTTTACGCTAGAGTTTTTTAGTACTTTCAAGAGCTGTTTATTCTAATTTAACGGCCTTTGTGATTAAGGGGATATTCTTAAAGAATTGGAACAAAATTTGAACTGAAGCGTAAAGAGCGAGGTATTTTTTATTTAATTTAAGATAGGTCAGCTTCGAATGATCAAAATTCTTGATTCATTTGATTTGTCAAACAGTTCGTTGTGACGAACTGTAAGTAGTTTGTATAATTGAGAATGACGGCACTAGACCCTTAAGGTCCAAATCGGTGTGCTGATCTCCGTTTTATGGCCACCTGTAAGTAGAGAATGGCTCGGTTCAATAGTGGCCAAGTCTCTAAAAAAACAGTTTCGATAAAAGTTAACACATCAA
Organism: Artemia sp. Qi Xiang Cuo; assembly: GCF_049724085.1. Taxonomy (NCBI): domain Eukaryota; kingdom Metazoa; phylum Arthropoda; class Branchiopoda; order Anostraca; family Artemiidae; genus Artemia; species Artemia sp. Qi Xiang Cuo. Next base: position 24,463,683 of record NC_142808.1, on the reverse strand, counting down.
AAGAAATGGCTTGTTATGCTGTTTCCAGATACATACAATTGATTAAGTTTAATATTACATATCAAAAATTACGATCGTGAGAAAAATTTGCCTGATTTCCAAATAAGGGGAAACCCTCCCAAAAAAAGAGTAATCTCAATTACAATCCCAGCATCAGATTAATCATATCAGAGAAACCTCCAAACACTATGGAGGTTTCAGTTTCCTATCTACAACAATGGGAAATGGTGTATTTCTGATCTATGTGTGTTTTTTTTGTCATTTGTCTCTTTATCTGTTACTTTTTCTTTTTTTTTCTCGGGTATGATTGTATTGAACCAATGTTCCTAGAAGATCGGGAGAGGGCTCATTTGACCGGAAATTAAAATCTTTAGTGTTCGTTTTGAGTGACCAATAGGATTAAAGGGCAATTAACTCCCTTCCGTACCTCTTTTCCCCCAAAGACATTCAACCAAAATTTGAGATGACTTTTTGGTTCAGTATGTTTGAAAGGCTTAATAACTATGACTTTAAGAATGACTAAGCCCCACAGCCCCTAGAGGAAGGGTTTTAATTATACAATTTGCCCATTGTTTACATGGGGAGATGTAAAATTTTTCGGGAGATGATTTTCTATGGGAGAATATCCCCATGGGAAAGAAATTTTACGGGGGGAATTTCCCAGGGAGAATTTTATACGCGGGTGGTGGATTTCCTGACGTGATTTGAATATCAGCTAGAAATTAAATAAAAAATTAAACATGTTTTTTTTAACTGAAAGTAACGAAGAATGTCAAAACTTAAAGGAACGAAAATTGCTCGGTATATGAGGGGGACAAGGCTGCCCTTCCTCATTCCTTGGTCTTTATGCTAAAGTTGGACTTCTTTAAAAATATTTTTTATTCTAATTCAACAGCCTTTTTTCAGAAGTCAGACAAAAACTTAAGACTAAGTGTAAACAGTGAGGGATGAGGAAGGGGTAACCACCCCTTAATATACGGAATAATTTCTCTTCGTTTTAAGTTTTAATGTTGCTCCTTACTTTCAGTTGAAAACTTGTTCTTTTTATTTGATTTCTAATCGTTTTTTTCAAATGATCCCAGGAAATTCACTCCCTCTGTGAGAAAATTTCTCCTGGAAATTTTGTATACTTGAAATAAGCGCAAAAATCAAATTTTTTTGACGTGATAATTGTTGGATGAATTTTCTTTTTTAGAATTTCAGTTACTATTGGTTCGAGTTACTTACAGTTTGTTACCATGCACTGTCTGATGTAGAAAATAAGTATCTGTGAACTTAATGACTGCCTTTAAAAGAGTGAGAGATTGCTATTCAGGAAGTTACAATTAAAAGAAGAAACAATTTTGCAAGGGAAGTACTGCCAGGCATGGGTGCCCATAAGCTGAATTTAAGGAGGGGGGGGGGGCTACCTGGTAAAATCAGCTGTTCCTATGCTGTATAATAGAAATCTCAAGACAAAAATATAAAAATATAACCCATCGTCATTCAGCCAGGAGGAGTGGCACCCTCATGCCCCCTTTGCCCCCTGGGTGCCCATGCTTTCAGGAATATCCTGAGATTTTTTGGGGGGAGTTATGGGCATCGTAGCTATTGCTAAATAAATTCCTAATCCGACGAGTAATTTTAACCTTTTGAAAAAAATTATTGAATGTCAAAAATTGGATAGGAATCCCAAACCCTCTTTAAAAAAAGGGAATATAAAACTTAACAATCTTCAAATATTTAAACAAAAGCTATTCTTCAGGTTTTGATATATATATATATATATATATTGCTAATGAATAAACCCCTTTATTTCTTAAAAATGGGTCACGGTCAATATAAAATCTTTGGTATCAATTGGTTTCATTTGAAAATGCACCGACTCAAGAACTCTGTTTATAGCGGCTAATATTTCGATTAAAAAAAAAAACAGAAAATCATCAAAATGCACGTGAATGAAATTAATAATATGGAGAATTAGAGCTAAGCTCCCAGGTCCAACTGGATTAGAAGCCCCCTCCCTCGTATTTACCTGCCTCTTTCCCAAAAGTAAATTGAAGTTACGGCACTGTATAGCATACGCAGCACCATTAATCTCTTTTTTCTTTCATTTTCAAATCCTGAACATATAAAGTACGCACTTTAAATTTTAAGCATTTCGTCGAAAAGTGTTACTGCAAGTAAAATCTTAAAAAATCAAACTTTTATACCCAACAAACAAACCATTTTTTTAAAGCCTTAATAATGTTAAATATTTAATGTTGTCGTTAAATCTTCTAAATTCGTGCATAGTTATTTCAAATAAATATAGCAATCCCAGTCACAAGAAATTATTTTTATTGCCTTCATAAAATTATCTTGATTCGGGCTGTCGCGCAACTTAGAGGTAATGATTTTTGGCAACTGTCTGCTTTAACAGCTATGCGCAACCTCAGGCATTTTGGCTACCGCAGATTATGCTATGGCTGCGAACCAAAACTTGCCAAATATACTAATGGTTAAGGCTGTCTATTAAGGCAAATTTTTTATGGTCAGAACTACCACCATAAATTTGATTTAGGTTAAATCAGACTTAATAAAGAATAATGGTTTTGGTCGTTTCCTCTGTTACTTATAAAGAGCTAACAAGGGGACTTGGCTTCTAATTAAGTGACCAAGATGCTTCATCAGTAGTTCTTAAGAAATATTTTGTGATATAGATACAATTGTATTACATGCTTGTTCTATTTTGTGCTATCGGTTTTCAATGAGACCAGATTCTCCTTGCAATAGAGTTGACAATTATTGTTTTGCAGGCAAACTGTTCCCTACTTAAATGACAGTAAAATCCCCCCCCTCCTGTTTATAAGCAATCTTATCCCTCATTAAGGTAAGCCATAAACTACAAGAATGGATTATACTATTCTATTGATGCATTTACTACAATCCTTTGAAGTGTGTCACATAATTTTGCTATTGGAAGAGGGACCCAATGTTTCAAAATATTATCTCTCGCTCATTTTACCCAGCTAGTTCACTCATTTTATGTTTGGAGGATTTAATCAAATAATTTGTATAGCATAAAGTGGCCTTTGGGGTAGTCTTTGATGTAATTAAATAAAAAAAAAGTTTTTTTAACTGAAAGTAAGGAACGACGTTAAAACTTAAAACGAACAGAAATTATTCCGTATATGAAAGGGGCTGTCCCCTCCTAAACGCCTCGCTCTTTACGCTAAAGTTTTTCATTGTTAAGAAAATAGAGTTGTGAGAAAGTCAAACTTTCGCGTAAAGAGCGAGGCGTTGAGGAGGGGACAGCCCCTTTCATATACGGAATAATTTCTGTTCGTTTTAAGTTTTAACGTCGTTCCTTACTTTCAGTTAAAAAAACTTATTTTTTTATTTAATTTTTGAACGTTTTTGAATTAATGGAGGTTTTGATTTTGGCTTATCGTACATGAATAATTAAAAAAAATTGAATGTTAATTTTACTTTTATTTGATTAAATGGCTTTCTCGACACCTGTTTAATTTGATTTACGAGCGTTTTTATTAGTAATAAATATACGTAACTTACGAATTAACGTACGCAACGAACCTCTATATTCTTATATTTTTAATACGTATATTAGAGGGTTCGCCCCCTTTTCAATACCTAGCTCTTTAAGCTAAAGTTCGAATTTTGTTCCAATTCTTTAAAAATGATCCTTAATCACAAATGCCGTTAATTAGAATAAATAGCTCTTATGAAAGTACTAAATAATCTTTGGCTTAAAGAGCGAGGTATTGACAAGGGGATGAACCTAATCATATACGTAATGTTTTCTGTCGTTTTAAGTTTTGATGTTGCTCCTTACTTTCAGTTAAAAACTTGTTTTTTTATATATATAATTTCTGATCTTTATTTAAATAATGCTGGGAAATCCGGCGCCCCCTTCATAGCAATGTCCCTTCTCCCATGAAAACTTCCTTCATGGTAAGATCATCCCACATAACCCCCCACCCACGCCCTCCCCCAACTACCACAAAAATCCCCTCTGAAAACGTCTGTATACTTCCCAATAACAAATACTATATGTTAACATTGGGTAAAGTTCATAACTTTCAGCCCTCCCCCCGGGGACTTGGGGGAATTTAGTCATCCTAAAAGACATAGTTATCATATTTTCGACAATGCTGAGCAAAATGGCAATCTCAAAATTTTGATCGGGTGACTTTGGGAAAAAAAATGAGCGTGGGAGGTGGCCTAGTTGCAGTCCATTTTTTGGTCACTTAGAAAGGGCACTAGAACTTTTAATTTCCATTCAAATGAGCCCTCCCACGATATTCTAGGACCGCTGGGTCGATACGATCATCCCTGGGAAAACAAAAACAAATAAAAAAACAAACAAATAAACACCGAGGGGTAACAACTGGGCATTTTGAGGGACACCTGGAGACATGAGGCACGGAGGCACGCCGGAGGCATATTCCAAAGGGCGCAACATGTAAATATATACAGCTTGCTTGTTATTCGGTATCTGTCGAATATTTCAGCACCTTCAAAAGCGATCTTTCAAAACTTGGAAAAAATCATTTACGGGTTTATTTGGCAAGGAAAAGAACCCCCAAGACTGAAAACAACTGATATGTACCTAAAGAAGAAGAACGGAGGACTGCAAGTTGTTGATATTCATGCACAAACTAGGTAACCCTACCATGGCACTGATGGTGTCACTTTTTCCTATTAGACATGCAGCGTTGCCATCGGTTCAAAAATAAAATTCCGATTTTTCTTCAGAAAAAGTCCCAAAATTTCAAAAAAAAATCCCGGAACACGGTTTTTAAGTTATACAAAATAGGGCTGCGCGGTGATGACGTAAAAAGCAAGGTGCGAAATTCAAAGTACCGTGAAACGCGGTTTTTAGTTGTAACTAACAACTGATTGTCAATATTCCTAGTATTATTTCGACGTGAAAACGGTCTGGTGGATTAGTAGGATCTACGTCAAATATTTTAGGCCAAAAGAATTCGGCAAAGTTCTAAAAAAACGTGTCTACATATTCCTGTTTCTTTCTTCTTTGAATTTCCCCACCCAGGAATTGACGTTACGCCTCGCAGCCCTCTTCAATATGACTTGAAAAGTGATAAAAGCTGCCTTTTATCACGTCTTGACATGGCCCTTTCTCTTTTATCATACCTGTTTTTCTGTTTAGTGGCTGTGCCAAAACGCACCCTTGGATCTCGGATTCTTAATTGTACTAAAAAAATAGGAATCTGCTGCTTTGACACGAAAGAATCTGGAAGACACACAGATCCCTTTTTCCCGAATGTACTTAAAATCCAACTTTCTTGGTATTAAACACAGACCTTTGGGTATTTGAAGAGAAAACTGTAAAGCAACAGTCAGAAAAACTGTTACTACCGAGTTATTAGTAAAAAGCGCTAAGTAAAGCAACCAACAAGAAAAAATAACTAGGTTCTCAGATATTTATTGGTACGTTTCAGTAATCATCTCGATAATCACAGCTCAAATGACAACCCTGAGAAACTGGACAAATGAGCTTCAGTAAATCAAACTAAGCTCGGTTAGCACAAGTATAAACAGTCTTCTACTACTAAGTCTTCTACTGAGCATAACAAGTTTTCCGGTGGTATTCATTGCTTCCGCTGCCCTAGATCATGGAATGCATTTGAGACTCATAAAATTATATCAAGAACTCAAGCAAATGGGGAACAGGGGGCACACGCACTTGAGCTGCAAAGACCAGCCCAGCCGTGGCTGTCCTCCTCGTCCGTAGGAGACATGGTTCAAGATTCTGTTCAGTCCTGTGCCCTCATGCACGTCGGTTATTTTTGGTTTTTTGTTGACGGGTTGGTTGCATTTTGTTTTTTTTTGTTGATTAAGGTTGGTCGTAAAAATAGCTGAAAAAAAAGAAAAAAAAAGATGGAAAATATTTCCACCGCAAGAATTGGTTTCTTGTGGACGAAGGACGCCCAGTCTAAGGGAGAGCAAATAGTTTTTTTGCGTTAAAAAATTTTAAAGTTGTAAGGGTAAGCCTTTTGGAAGACCACCTTTAAAATTTTAATTCGTTTTAGTTAAAATTGAAGGATATGAATTTGAATAATTTGAATTAAAAATGCCACCAGAAAAACGTCTCCAAGAGGGGGAGGGACACCCTGGAACGGGGGGGAGCGATAGATATTTGGAAAGAAAAAAGTTAAATGGTAGTGTACCTTTATGTCGAGTAATAAATTGACTATTATCTAATAATTTATTTGTTTACTTGTAAGTTTAGGTGATATGAAAGTGTATAAAGTTGTAAGATTTATGTGTTTTTGTATAAAAATATCACTGAGTGGAGAGGAGGAGGGGAGGAAAAAAAATAACAACTACCTCTGATAAGTGTTAAACAAAATTCCTTCTGTTGACACACTGAACATGGTGATGGTGGTGGTTATGGTCTTGAGGTCAGTTTTGGGTTTAGGTGCCATTTTTAACATGATGATTGCGATGCTGACGAGACATCAAAAAAGTGGAACCCTTTCTTCTGGATAAATGAATTCAGCTTTGTGAAGACGTCTGAGTCAAAGCAAAAGACAATGTTGATGCCGATTTCCATAGAAACGGGTTCTGCTGAATGCATGATATACAGGCTGGAGTCACAGTAACCCTGGTCTACAAATGCGGCAGTTAATGTGAGATCAGCATTCAGCCGGGACCCCTGGCACAGAATTCCTATGTCGTCAGGGAACGGCATCGCCATATTTTGCGTGTCAACAGAGTGGCATTTTCGCCCAGATAAGTAGCCAAACTGTTTGACCCGCCCAACTATTACTCTCTTTCCCCTGCCAACTGGTCTGTAAACGCACCATTCACCGATACGCAATTCCGATTTCACACCATTCTCTGCATTGGTTTGTGGCGACTCATTTAGTCCTACTCGTCGGCCCTGGACCATCACCCGTTTTAATCGGTCACTACTCAGCTTCTCAGAGCTTTCCCTCAGAAGCCACAACAGCGTGGATTTTTTTATTGGTGTTATGGAGCTGTCAGAAGTCCTGACAAGACAAAACCTAGAATTCTTTATGTTCGTCACAGGCTCACTAACCCAATTATCATATTCTCACCAAAATTACCCCTTATTAAGTTATTTTCCTTGTGTTTTCTATAATTATACAAACTTTCTTGTGTTCTAGCAATTGTACTAATTGCTAATGAACAAAAACATATTTAAGATCTCCATAAAAAGCCGATTCTTAGATTTAATTTTATCAATACTTAGGCTATTACACTTTCGTTATTGGCAAGGATCTTTATTTACTTACTATTCATTACCATGGATAATGTTTTTTTTTGTTTTTTTTTTTGTTCCAAACAAATAATATAATCAAAACCGTTTCGGAAAACTGGTTATGAGTTAATAAGTCACAAATTAAAACTTACCTTTTACTTATTGTGGGTCAGAATCCAATGGCAGGCATCCAACAATGGGGCAGCAAACATTTTTTCCATGGTTTTTACCTATTCTGCTTTTCCTTTGCTTTCCTTATAATTACTTTATAGTCCCAAATTTATAGGGGGGAATGCCCCCCCTGTTCTTCCTTGCCGGCATCCATGACGTAGGCTAAGTTTCTCGTACAAAGTTGAGACAAATTTCGATTTTTCAGGGTTATTGTGATGATTTTCATCTTCTATTTTCGCCAGTGGTTGGTATCGCTAATTTCGGCAATTTGTTGAAAGATTTCTTATCCGAACTGAACATTATAATAAAAAAAAACATCTTAATTCATTACGCTCAAAAAGTTTTTACCTAATGGGAGTTAATTCAGTATAACTCCCTCTCTCATAATTAAAATATATATAGATAGACTATTCCCATTTTTTTTTCAAGAAAGTTTTATTTTTTAATAACAAACAGCTGGGGCACCAGAATCACCCTGTATTTAGATACCCTTCCTCTAGGGCCTAGCCTATATTTACACAGCATGGTATAGCGTATTATTTAAGAAGGTTGGACCCCCCCCCCCCACACAAACAAAAACTATCACTTGCCCTAACTCTATACCTATGCTTAGCTTACCTAAAATTTGGTTCCTCTTGATCTGGGCCCTCCATATCAGCAAAATTACACCAGAATAATTTCAAACAACGGCGAGAATCAGTGTTGCCAGCTTCTGGTGCGAATTCCCTGTTAAGTCTAAAAAAAATCCCTAATTTTTGAACAAGCAACGAGGCCGGGTGTCTCGGAGGCACGGAGGCAGGCCGGAGGCACGGAGGCATGCCGCAGTCCCAGCCCAACACCCCCCAAAGGGGGGGGGGGTTCAGCAAAATTATAAAAACACGCAAAGGAGGGGAAATACTATTTCAAGAAATTCTTGTTCCCGCCCACCCCCTGCGCTGGGGGGGGGATTTAGTCTGTGTCTACTCTTTTTGGGGGACGGAATCTGACAATCCAACGCGCAGAAGGGGAGTTTGGTCTTTGGCTACTCATTCCTGGGACGGAATCCGGGCTTCAGCTAGGCGTTAAAAGAGGCTAAAAAAAACGGTCTTGCTCGAGATAATTTAGTAAAGGTAGTAATAATAAGGAAGTTATCGTTGAGTCTCTAGGATTTGTAAACCTCTAAAATTACATAACCCCAGTTTCTAGCACACAGCTAGCAAGATTTGTGCCCCGGAAAAATTCCAGTCATTGATACATTGTTTTTCTAGAAGACCCCTGGATTTCCCTTGATGAGGTCTAATATGAATGACGCAAGTGTATCTCACAAAACTGACTAAAAGGACCCCATGGAGCTTCAGCACGGCACACACACATGCGTGATGCGTATTAACCACGATGTACATCTTAAGCAAAGATATCTAATTGGAGAGCTTAGATGATCATCTTGCGAGAAGGCGAGATACCCAAACTGATAAAAAGTATACACATGGTCCAGAGCGGAATGGAACTACGGCACTGTTTTCAAACCGGCACAAGCCCTCCAAATGACATCAACCCTCACCAACTAGGAAATTTTCAACCTATTTCGCCCGAAAATAAGTGAAGAAATCCCATTAAACACTATATTTTAAAAAACAGAGAAGCCCCCCTTTCTTTACTAGTGTTTGATACTCTAAGCATTTCATCTCACCATATTACACTATTAATGCCCTTGTGACACCCCTCTGTCATCACCCATCTCCCCCAAAACACTTTTCAGACATTTCTTGTTAAAAGTTTTACTTTCAAGTCATTCATTCTGGTTTTCCCAAGCAATTCAACCCACAGTACTGCACTATGGCTACTCTAAGCCACCCCTCTCTCATTGTTCCATTTCCCCTTAAACAGTTTTCAGACATTTTTATGTTAAAATTTTATTTCAAGTCATCTATTTGGGTCTTCGCAAGCAATTCAGCCAACAGTACCACACTAACTACTCTAAGACACCCCTCTCTCATCATCCCATCTCCCCCAAAATACTTTTCAGACATTTCTTGTTAAAAATTTTATTTTTAACAAGAAGCCATTGATGTATTGATACCAGCCATTGATACATTGTTTTTCTGGAAGACCCGTGGATTTCCCGTAATAAGGTCTAAAATGAATGACGCAACTGTATCTCAAAAAAATTACTTAAAGGACCCCATGGAGCCTCAGCACGGCACATACACATGCGTGTTTCGTATTAACGGCGATGTATATCTTAAGCAAAGATACCTAATGGGAGAGCTTAGAAGATCATCTTGCAAGAAGGCTAGATACCCAAAACGATAAAAAGCATATTCATGGTCCAGAGTGGAATGGCACTATGACACTATTTTACACCGGCAAAGACCCTCCAAATGACACCAACCCTCTCCCCCTAGGACATTTTCTACCTATTTCGCCCGGAAAATAAGCTATAGAATCCCATTAAAGGCTAATTTTTTTTTAAACCGAAAAGTCCCCTTTCTTTACTAGTCTTTGATGCTCTAAGCATTTCATCTCTCAATGTTACACTATTACTGCCCCGGTGACACCCCTCTGTCATCAGCCATCTCCCCCGAAACAATTTTCAGACATTTTTATGTTACAAATTTTATTTCAAGTCATTCATTCGGGTTTTTGAAAGCAATTCAGCCCACAGTACCACACTGTAATTACTCTAAGACACCCCTCTCTCATCGTCCCATCTTCTCCAAAACACTTTTCAGACACTTCTTGTTATAAATCTTATTTCAAGTCATTCATTCGGTTTTTACATGCAATTCACGCCACAGAGTATTTAAAACACTTTTCGGGCTTTCCTTGTCTTGGTAATGATTTTACAGGTTGACCGCGATTTCTACACCTTGCTGTTGATTTCTACACTGGTTTTGATTTCTAGGGTTACCCGTGATTTCTACAGTTTTTTTTATGAAATTGTCAGGGTTTCAATATTTTGCTAATGTTTGCATAGAAATTTACCCTGATTGCTACAATTTGATCACAATTTCGATGGTATGGTCTTGATTTCTATGACTTAGTCTGGAGTTCTAGAGTTGACTCTGTCATGTAGATGACAGATTTTTCATGTAGACCTCACGATTTTTCTTGGAATACACTATCTTTCTGGGCTTTAATATTTCGTAGCGATAAGAAACATTCGTTTCTCACCTGATGCTCCTTAAGAACGTCAGGGAATATGATTTGTTTTTACCTTTGACACCAAGCATTCTTCGGTTTAATGTATCTTGACAATAAGCAATAATCACGTTTTTCTACCCCTACGACACCAGTCATCATCAGTGTAAGCGTGTTCTAAGATTTGAAAAACACACACACACACACACACACACACACACACACACACACACACACACACACACACACACACACACACACACACACACACACACACACACACACACACACACACACACAAAAACACACACACACACACACACACACACACACACACACACACAAACACACAAAAATACACATATACACACACACACACACCCCCCCATACTCACTCATACAAACCAACAACCACACACACAAACACACACACACATATAAACAAACAAGTACATACACACACACAAACACACAAACTCGCTCACACACATACACACACACCCACACACACACATAGACAAACAAACACACAGACACACACACAGACACACACATAGAGACAGACATATACAGACACACACATACACACACAGATAGACACACATACACACACATACAGATACACACAAATATACACAGACACAGATACATACATATACAGACAGACACACACACACACACACACACACACACACACACACACACACACACACACACACACACACACACACACACACACACACACACACACACACACACACACACACACACACACACACACACACACACACACACACACACACACACACACACACACACACACACACACACACACACACACACACACACACACACACACACACACACACACACACACACACACACACACACACACACACACACACACACACACACACACACACACACACACACACACACACACACACACACACACACACACACACACACACACACACACACACACACACAGAAAAGCACAAGACATACATACTAAAACATACACACAAAAACACACAACACCACGACATTGGAATTTTTTTCTGGAACTGTATAACCTAGAATATTTTTATACTAATTTACCTTGTCAATATTACACTCTCTTGCTATTCCAGAGTTCATTTGGAATTTTTTCGTTGAAATGAAAGATAAGGAATATTTTTGTACTGGTTTACCTTGACAATCTTACATTCTGTCGATATTTAAAAGTTCATTCCAGGGTTTTTTCGTTGAAATGTAAGACTTGGAATATTTTTGTACTGGTTCACCTTGACACTGCTGTATTCAGGTGATGTTTCAACATTCATTTGGAATTTTTCCCTTCAAATGCAAGACTTGGAATATTTTTAGTAGTGTTATGTCATGATTTACCTTGTCACACTTACACTCTCTTGATGTTTCAAAGTTCATTTTGGAATTTTTTATTGAAATCTAACACTTGGAATATTTTCGTAGCGTTGTGTCTTGTCACCGTTACTTTCTGTAGATATTTCAAAGTTCAGTTTAGAATTTTTTCCTTGAAATGTAAGATTTGGAATATTATTGTACTGGTTTACCTTAACAGTGTTACATTCTGTCGATGTTTCAAAGCTGACTTTGGAATTGTTTCCTTGAAATGACAGACTTGGAATATTTTTGTAGTGGTTTACCTTGTCACTGTTACATTTTGTTAATATTTCATAGTTAATTTTTTGATTTTCTCGTTGAAATGTGACACTTGGAACATTTTCGTAGTGATTTGTGTTGTCACTACTACATTCAGTTGATGTTTCAACATTCATTTAGAATTTTTCCTTCAAATGTAAGACCTAGAATAGTTTTGTACTCTTGTCTCCTGGTTCACATCACACAGTTACAATATGTTGATGTTTCAAAGTTAATATCAGGATTTTTTTTCATTGAAATGTAAAACTTGGAATATTTTTATACTGGTTTACCTTGCCACTGCTATATTCAGTTGATGTTTCAACATTCATTTGGAATTTTTGCCTTTAAATGTAAGGAACATTTGTAGAGCATTTGTGAACATATAGAGCATTTTAAAAATGTGTAGAACATTTTTTCTACGTTTAAGTTAGGTTAATCTAACTTATTTTATCATGAGCGCTCATGATAACCTAAGTTAGATAAACCTAGCTTAAACTTAGAAAAACCTAACTTTGACAGAAAACTTGCTAACAGAATGTAACAGTGACAAGGTAAACCACTATAAAAGTATTCCAAGTCCTACATCTCAATGAAAAAATCCCGAAATGAACTTGAAAAATCAACTGAAATGTAACAGTGACATGGTAAACCACTATAAAATATTCTAAGTCTCAGATTTCAATGAAAAAAATCCAGAAATGAACTTTGTAACATCCACAGAATGAAGCAGTGACATGGTGGGTCACAAAAAAAGGTACAAAAATATTCAAAGTCTTACATTTTTGAGACAAAATTTAAAATATAAACTTTGAAACATCAAGAGACTGTAACAGTGACGAGGTAAACCGCTACTAAAGTATTCCAAGTCTTACATTTCAATCAAAAATTCCAAACTGAGCTTTGGAACATCTTCAGAATGTAATGGTGACAAGACAAAACGCTACGAAAATATTCCAAGTATTACATTCCAGTGAAAAAAATCCAAAATGAACTTTGAAACATCAAAAGAGTGTAACAGTGACAAGGTAAACCAAGATGCAACAGTACACAATAAAATTCGTCTTACATTTCAA